>NW_026647250.1:0-57187 GCF_950295315.1 Erinaceus europaeus | reverse complement strand
TCCCTCCCTCCCTCTCTCCCTCCCTCCCTCTCTCCCTCCCTCTCTCCCTCCCTCTCTCCTCTCTCCCTCCCTCCCTTCCTTCCTTCCTTCCTTCCTTCCTTCCTTCCTTCTTCTCCCTCCTCTCTCTCTCTTTTCCACTCCTAGCAGTCATTTTTTCCCTTCCATTTTTTATTGGCTAGAACAGACAGCAGTTGAGAGGAGAGGGGAGAGGAGGTAGCCATGGATGGTGGGAACTTTTTAGGATTCTCTCCAGCCTTCACTAAAGCCCTAGTGGGAGGTTCTAACGTTTGAAATACTAAATTTCTCTAAGAGGAGTCCATTAATGGAAGCTTTTCTGAGAATAGAGGTAGAGATGATATGTTTTCTCTCTCGGGGAACAAGGGATTAAATCACTTCTGTGTCCTTTAGGGGTTAAAAAGAGACAGGAAATGCTGACTGTGAAGGCCCCTGCACTGTCTCAGCACTGGATATTTGCGGGCATTGTCTCATCTAAATGTAGAAAACAACACCTGTGAAGGAAGGGGCGGCTGCCCCGAGACTCCACACCGCTTCTGTTTCATTCCTTCCTTTCTGAGTAGCGAGATCTCTGCTAGTGACATACAGCTTGACAGGAGACAGGGATGGTCCCTGGGAATAGCCAGTCCACACGCAAAGGCTCTGTCAGGACGGTCGCCTGTCAGTCAAGGAGAGTTGCTTTCAGCGGAAGGTCGTCTTGACTGGCTTTTCCCGTTCTCCTTCCCGCCCTGCCCCAAGACTCTGCCCCTTGCTCGAGTGAGCAGTGAGCAGGGCTACTTCACCAGGAAGCACTGGCTGGCCCCGGGGTTTCTTTCTTGGTCTTCATCATGGCCCTGAGTGCTTCTGCTGTCAGAGGGCAGGGGGGAAGTGTTTCCAGAGAGATGGTTCTGTTTTGTTAGGTGGCAGAAACATACAAGGTTATTTCTGAGCTAGGCCTTTGGAATCTCATGATATGGCCAGACACTGCTGACCATCGCCGTGTCTCTCTCTCTCTTTTTAAAAAATTTTATATTTATTTATTTGTTTTCCCTTTTGTTGCACTTGTTTTATTGTTGTAGTTTTTGTTATGGATGTCGTCATCGTTGTTGGATAGGACAGAGGAGAAATGGAGAGAGGAGGGGAAGACAGAGAGGGGGAGAGAAAGACAGACACCTGCAGACCTGCTTCACCGCCTGGGAAGCGACTCCCCTGCAGGTGGGGAGCCGGGGGCTCGAACTGGGATCCCTTGTGCTTTGTGCCACGTGTGCTTAACCCACTGAGCTACCACCCGACTCTCCCCCCCCTTTTTAAATCTTCATTTATTGGATTGAGGCATCCAGCAATTGAGAGGGAGGGGGGAGGATAAATAAACAGAGACACCAGCAGCCCTTTTCACCACCCGTGAAGCTTTCCCCCTACAGGTGGGGAGTGGGGTCTTGAACCCCGGTCCTTGTGCACTGTAGTGTGTGCGCTCAAGCAGGTCTCCCCACCACCTGGCCTCCACCATCACCGTCTCTTTATGGAAACTGCCAGACTGCATCTTGAATGTCCCTGAAGTCATCTGGGCAACCCTGAACTGAATCTAAATTGGGATTTGTGTGGAACCCAACCGGAGCACCCTTGCCCCCCGACACCGCCACCCTTTGGAACGTGCCCGCTTGAGTTCCTGACACCTAATGCCGGGGGTGCTGACCACTCAGTCCCTGGGCCACAGCAGCTCGCACCTGAATCCGGCCTCCTCTGCCTTCCGCCCCCTCATTTGTGGCACAGTGGCTGCCTGGTACCTTCAGTCTCCCTTGGATGACACGCTGCGTCTGTCACAGGAAAAAGGGCTTCCCCCAAGCAAAGCAAGAACACCGAGTGAAACTTATGTAAAGTCTATTAGAAAATTTAGCTCTGGCCCCCGGACATCAGCTTTTTATGCGTCTCTATAAAATCAGGATTCGTTCATAGCAATAGAATTTTCCAAGCTTTGCAATGAAATCTTTTAATGCCACCAGGGTTATTGCTGGGACTGACTTGGTGCCTACACAGTGATGAGTGCACTGCTCCCAGGGGTCATCCCTGCTTTGTTTTGACAGGATAGAAAGCAGTTGGGAGGGGAGAGGAAGACAGAGAGGGAAAGAGAACAAGAGGCACCTGCAGACCTCCAAAGGGAAGAATTCTGTCACGAGTGTAGGAGGGCCCCTGGGAGGTGTTCTGCTCAGGCTGAGGCCCCTGAAAGAAGCCTGTGAACTAGGCATTTGGTTTCCCTTATTTAGAGATGGAAGTGGGAAGATAGAATGCAGCTACAGAAAGGTCAGTCACTAACTCTTTTAAACAAGTCCTCGAATTCCTGTCAGCTTAAAGTGATCAAGGCCAAGAAAGCCCCAGTCACCCGATGCTGTAAAGGTTTGGATCGGACAACAGTGACAGAGCTTCTTCCAGTCCGGGTCTTTCTGTCTGGATCTCTCTGGCTACATAAGCAGCAAAGGACACACACAGGAACCAACCACAGGTGGCCCTGCTCAGTGTTGACTTTGAAGTCACCTCAGCTCTGTTTGTTTCCTGGGTCCGTGGGGTCCAACGACAGGCCCCAAGTCAGGGACAGAGCCTCTCTGACTCCAGACGCCTGCTGGGTGCCACCTCCTGGCATGGAAGCCGGCGGAGCTGCCTTGGCCCGGACATGGCCACTGGACGGCTGGAGCCAGGAGGATGAGCCAGCCTGGCCCCTCTGTCCCTTCTTGCCGGGGGAGGTGGTGGGGGGCCTCTTAGCTGAGAAAGGTCAGGTGCAGCCCTGGGTTTCAGCCCTTCACTGTGGGCTCAGTGCTTGCGGCCTGTTGCTCGGTTCATTTTCTCTCAGGTACTTAATCCTATCGCTGGTCACCCTCCAGCTTCCTGAAAGGAATCATTGACTCAAGAAGCTGACGTGTCCAGTATTTGTGGAGGGCAGAGTGAGGGGCCGGGGAAGGGAGCAGAAGGGAAAAGGTGCCACTGAGAGCCAGGGGGCACGAGAAGCCGGCCGGCTTGGGGTCTGCAGACCTGAAGGGCCAAAGGGCCAGAGCAGCTATAGCACGGCGTGGAGGGAAGTCAAGGGTCTCTCTGTTGAAGACTGCATACTCTTCCTGCAAGCTTGAGAAACAACCTCTTGATAACAATTCAGAGGCCTACGAAAATGCATTTGGAGGTTGTCTTTGAGTAGAGCCTGCAGTCTGACGCGTTGGCATGTTCAGATAGTGGGATGGTGCTGGGAATATGCAGGCGTGAGCCCCAGCTTGCCACCTGCAGGGGAAGCTTCAGGTGAAGCAGGTCTGCAGATGTCTGTTTTTCTCTCTTCCTCTCTATCCACTCCACCCCACCCCTGTCCCTGTCCTCTCTCAAGTTCTCCCTGTCCTATCTAGTAAAATAGGAAGAGAAAAAAAAAAAAAAAAAAAAAGGAAAATCAGCTACCAGGAGCTGTGGATTTGTAGTGCTGGCTCCAAGCTCCAGTGATAACCCTAGTGGCAAAAAAAAAAAAAACAAAAACACACGGGTTCAGGGAAAAGTCACTCAGTTAATGACCAACTGGGTCTAGAAGCTAGGTCTTTCTGCTAGGGAACTGCCTGAGTGGCTGCCCTCCTAGGCCCCGCCAGGGGTTGTGAAGATAGCAGCCCGTCACCCTCCCCCAGGCCCACGTGCTCACTCCAGGAATGTTCTCAGACCGCTGTGTTTGTGCTTGCTCACTGGATAGTCACAGGATGTAATGCACAAGTTGACCGGCCAACATTCCCTAAGTCGCTCAAGTAGATGGGAGACTCCGGCCAGGTTAGTTCCTTCCAATGTACAAGAAACAGGTACGCCCACAGGCCTGGACCCTCTCTCCAGATGCTGCAGGGTGCTGTGCTGAGCTCAGGGGACAGCAGCTCACAGTGTCCAGGGCCGGGAGGAGAGGAGGCCAGTGGCTGGGTCCCTCTTTCCTGCCAGGACACACACGGCACAGACCTGTGCCCTGCTCTGTGGCCTGCTTCCTTGTCTGCACTCCTACTGTAGGGTAGATGCTGGGGCAGGGCCAGAGGACTGTGGGTCATGCAGGTGACATCTCTCCTTGGTCATGAAAAATGGACAAAACAAGAAAACCCAGAAGGTGCTCTCCCTTCTCTCAAACTCTCTGCAGGATGAGGCCCGCTCCAGGAGCTGGCCTGGGCCACGCCGGCAGATTCCTGCAGTGTGTGAGGATGGGCCTCTGTCCCCCGGGACTGTTTGCACTTGAGGCTGGTGGCCTGCTTTGGGCAGAACTTAATGCTGTGAGGGGTGGCCCCTCCCCAGATGTGCAGGAACCACAGCTACACTGGACGGCATGTCAGTGATCCCCAAAGGAAGCAGCAGGAAGCCAAATGGATTCTAGTCTAAACTCGACAACGTTGCTTGGTTCTGTGGAGTTATTAGGGAAGAAAAAGCTTATGTCAGAAAGCCATATTTACTGATATATTTCATTTCATTAAGTCTCAGAATCTCATGCAAATTACCCTTATGGAAGGTTCACAAGCAGATGCTTCAGCCACTGACAAAATAGGTCTCTTTTTCTTTTAATTATCTTTACTTATTTATTGGATAGAGACACAGAGACATTGAGAGGGAAGGGGGAGATAGAGAGGGAGAGAGACAGAGAGGCACCTGCAGCCCTGCTTCACCACTTGCAAAGCTTTCCCCCCATGTGGTCCGGGAGATGGCACAGTGGTAAAGCTTTGGACTCTCAAGCAAAGCTTTCCCCCCTGCAGGTGGGAACCAAGGGGCTTGAACCCAGGTCCTTGCACATTGTAACATGTGCGCTCAACAAGGTGCACCACCACCCAGCCCTACAGAATCTGTTTCCAAAGCTTCAGTAAGATAGGTGACAAATGGGGGCTGGGCAGTGGCATAGCGGGTTAAGCGCAGGTGGCACAAAGTACAAGGATCGGCATAAGGATCCTGGTTCAAGTCCCGGCTCCCCACCTGCAGGGGAGTCACATCACAGGCGGTGAAGCAGGTCTGCAGATGTCTGTCTTTCTCTCCCCCTCTCTCTTCCCCTCCTCTCTCCATTTCTCTGTCCCTGTCCAATAACAACAGCAATAACAACAGGGGCAGCAAAAAATGGGAGCAATGGCCTCCAGGAGCAGTGGATTCGTAGTGCAGGCACTGAGCCCCAGTAATAACCCTGGAGGCAAAAAAACTCACCCTGACTTTGGCCTGACTGCAGAAGGGGCCCAGCACAGAGAGTAATGACTGAGTTGCCGGTTATGTTTGGTTGTTGTTGTTTTGGTTTGTAAGTCCAATGTATTTTTATTAAAAATTTATAGGTTTGTTGGTACAATAATATGGTAATATGGTGGAAACTGGTAATATGGTGGAAACTTCTAGGCTGTTTTAAAAGTAATTTTTCTTTTAAAATATCTTTATTTACTCGGTTATTTTTTAAAAATAGAGGACAGAGAGAAATTGAGAGGGAAGGAGGAGATAGAGAAGATGAGAGAAGAGAGACGCCTGCAGCCCTGCTTCACCACTTGGGAAACTTCCCCCTGCAGGTGGGGACCAGGGGCTTGAACCTGGGTCCTTGTAGATGATTTTTCAAGGTACCTAATGTTGCTGTCAAAAAGGAGCTATAGACTATGGCACTTCCTTCATGAAGGTGGGTGTTTACAACTCACTCTTCATCTCCGTGTCGTATTTCTCTTACTATTTCTTACCATCCTCTTATGACTCTTCATCTCCGTGTCTTACTTCTATTTTTTATCACGTGCAACCGTCACCTAACAGGATAGAGTCACGCGATGTTTACCTGCAGCTTCTGACACACACCAGCTGAACACTCCCGGAAGGTGGACTTTCGAGGCGACGGGAGCCATGCACCTGAGGCACCGCTCTTGTTGGGTGTATTCTCAGCCCCTTCAAAATGTTTGTTTAGTGACTCACTCGTCCTGTAGACAGATGGAGGGATCAGTCAATCTTTCACGTTCCAGTAGAATTTTCTTTTAAAATATTCCCCTTGGCCTTGCGGTAAAATATGCTTTACACTCCCTCATCGTGACTTCTGCAGAAGCACGATCCATCAAACGATATTTCCAAGCATACTTTTCATGACTCCTTCAAGAATATAAACACTGGGAAGCCTGACACTCTTCCCACAACCCAGAAGGAATGAAAAATGTGCTCAGCCCTGGGCCTGCAAAGATGTAGCCTTTGAGGACAGCCACCATATTTCACACACAGGTCTCTTTTGTTCTTTTCCATTCTCCTGTCTCCCCCCCCACGAAACACATCACTTAGCCAGGGCTGACGCTAAATCAAGGTAAATGAGACGTGACCTATTAAAAAGGAAATGAATAATTCTAAAGAGGGGAAGCTGCATTCCTGGAGGAAAGCGTGGGCTGAGTGGCTGGAGTGTGCAGGTCTATCCTGCCACGTCGCTGGATGATTTGCTTTTGGGTGGCATGTCCTCCATCATCCAGACTACTTCACGCCGTCAGCAAAGTAAAAGTCAAACAATGGTACCGACTTTGTAGCCACCCCCAAGGTTCCTTTTAGTGGGTTCTTTTAATTAACGGATATGTATTGAACAGACCTGTCTTTGAGGGTTCCCTTGGAATCATTTTCATTACATCCCCCCAAAAAAAAGACTCTCTAAATCAAGAGTTAAATGGTGTGTATATAAGCACAGGTGGAGAGGTCAGTGTCTTTGCAGGCAGAACATTAATAGAATTCCTCCTGCCGTCTAAGAGGCAGCAGAGCCGACCTGTCCCTCCCTGTGGAGCAGATGGGGAGGCGAGGCTGGTCTCAGAAGGCCACTCAGTCACTTCAGGCAGTGTCTCCATGTTCCTGGGACCAGCCTGGAACAGGGCTCATCCGAGGAGGCCATGTTTGTGTGAGCCAGCAGAAAAGCAGAGGACTCTCCTCTCTTCTCCTCCCCTCTTCTCCCCTCTTCTCCCCCTTTCTCCCCTCTTCTCCCCTCCCCTCCTCTCCTCTCCTCTCCTCTCCTCTTCTCCCCTCTTCTCCCCTCTTCTCCCCTCTTCTCCCCTCTTCTCCCCTCCTCTCCTCCCCTCTTCTCCCCTCTTCTCCCCTCTTCTCCCCTCCTCTCCCCTCTTCTCCCCTCCTCTCCTCCCCTCTTCTCCCCTCTTCTCCCCTCTTCTCCCCTCCTCTCCCCTCTTCTCCCCTCCTCTCCTCCCCCTCTTCTCCCCCTCTTCTCCCCTCTTCTCCCCTCCTCTCCTCTCCTCTCCTCGACTCCCCTCTTCTCCCCTCTTCTCCCCTCTTCTCCCCTCCTCTCCTCCCCTCTCCTCCCCTCCTCTTCCTTCCCCTCCCTTCCTCTCCTCTCCTCTTATCTTCTTCCTCTCCTCTCCTCTCTTTTTTCCTCTCTTCCTTCTTTTCTTTCTTTTTGCTTGCTTTCTTTCTGATAAAAACAAGAAAAATTGAGAAAGAAGGAGGAGCTAGAGAAGGAGGGAGACAGACGCCTGCAGCCCTGCTTCATCACTTATGAAGCTTCCGCCCTGCAGGTGGGGACTGGGGCTTGAACCCGGGTCCTCGCACTTGGTTCTGTGTGTGCCTCTGCTAGGGCCACCACGGCCTGACTCCTTCTCTTACCTTTTCCCGCTCACGGTGATAAGTAAGCGGATCCTGGCTATTAGGTAAGGACGTGAAGACCACTGCCAGGTGTGTCACTCATCTGCGAGCAAACACAGCACAGGCAGGTGAACTAGCTGGAGACAGCAAAGGCTGAACGAGGTGAAGGGGTGAGTCACTGAGGGCGGGCGGTGTCGGGTGCAGGGTCTTTGGGCGGGTGAATTCAGGGAGCGGCCATGTAGCGGGAGGGGGCTGCCCCCTGAGAGCCTTATGTTACATCAAGCCAATAAAAACGGGGGCAACTAAGTAAAGAAATGCGTTTGTGGGTCCCCCGGGTTGGAATCAGATGGGGACTCACCTGTGATGAGGAAAAGCTACGCACAGGCGAGTCAGCGGAGTGTCCCAGCCCGGGCACAGGGCGGCTCACCTGCACAGCTCACCTGTGGAGCTCACGGAAAGGCAGGCTGGGGCCAGCTCCGCCTTGCTGAAGGGCTCCGGAGCCATGCGTCTGTCTGTCTTGGTCGGACTTCCTGTCTGAAAAAGTTGGCTCCAATAAATTAATTAATTCAGATGTTAAGAACACCAATTCTCAGGGCCGGGTGGTGGCAAGCTAAACAGAGAACACACACGACCATGTGCAAGGACCTGGGTTCAAGGCCCCAGTCCCCACCTGGATGGGGGAAGCTTCATGAGTAGTAGATGAGTGCTTAGTGAGCTCTCTCTCTCTCTCTCCCTCTCTCCCTCTCTCTCCCTCTGCCACTCTCTACTTCCTTCTGTCTCTATCCAAAAATACACACACAGGGTCTGGGCAGTGTCATACTCAGTGAAGCACAGATGTCACCATGCACAATGACCCGGGTTCAAGCCCCCAGTCCCCACCTGCAGGGGACACTTCACAAGAGGTGCAGCAAGGCTGCAGCTGTCTCTCTCTCGTTCTCTATCTCACCTTCCTTCCAGTTTATCTTTATTCTGTCAAATAAAACAAAAGAAAAAAAGGGGACAGTGGCCACCAAGAGTGGTTGATTTGTAGTGCTGGCACTGAGTCCCAGCAATAACCCTACAAGTAATAATAACCCTACAAGTAATAATAACAACAAAAAAATAAACAAAAACAGAACACAAGAGCACTAGTTTTCTCAGGAAAAGGGTTCAGCTGTACCCAAGTATTGTACAAGGATAATTCTCTACTCCTGATCTGTAAATGGCACAGGAATTGAGAAAGAACATATTAAAAATCTAGAACCTGAGAGTCGGGTGGTAGCGCAGCGGGTTAAGCGCACATGGTGCAAAGTGCAAGGACCGGCGTAAGGATCCCGGTTCAAGTCCCCGGCTCCCCCACCTGCAGGGGGGGTCACTTCACAGGTGGTGAGGCAAGTCTGCAGCTGTCTGTCTTTCTCTCCCCCTCTCTGTCTTCCCCTCCTCTCTCCATTTATATATATATATATGTGTGTGTGTGTGTATGTATCTATAAAGATATATATTTTAAATTTATTTATTCCCTTTTGATGCCCTTGTTGCAATTATTTTTGTTGTCATCGTTGTTGGACAGGACAGAGAGAAATGGAGAGAGGAGGGGAATACAGAGAGGGGGAGAGAAAGACAGACACCTGCAGACCTGCTTCACCGCCTGTGAAGCGACTCCCCTTGCAGGTGGGGAGCCGGGGGCTCGAACCGGATCTTTATGCTGGTCCTTGTGCTTTGCGCCACATGTGCTTAACCTGCTGCGCTACCGCCCAACTCCCTCCTCTCTCCATTTCTCTCTGTCCTATCCAACAGCAAACATCAGTAACAACAATAATAACTACAACAATAAAAAAAACAAGGGCAACAAAAGGAAATATATATATAAAAGAATCTAGAACCTACAGAATCAGAAAACTGTCAAGCCACCGTTAGAGAGGATGGAAGTGTCATTCATGTCTGATGATGACCATTACAACCACTGTGGTTGCATTGGATTGACCTTCTCGTGGTGCATCCCGTGAGTCCCCATTCATTGGGGAAACTGACGATCCTTCCTAGCCGACTGAATCCACATGGATCCCAGTCACTTTCAAAGCCAGCAACAAGCAGCCCCTGACAGCTTTCAACCTGACGCTGTTGACTGGCTACGGAAGAAGGGCAAACGCTAGAAGAAGAAGAACAACCACTGTGAAGACGGTCTGTATTTTTTGCTCATATAGAAAAATTTGCCTTAAAACAGGCCAGCGAAGTTCTGGTTTACATAGGCCTGCACTGATTCTGGATTTGTGTTCTCTCTCTCTATCTCTCTCTCTCAGCTAAAGTCAGTTATGTAGCAGGTTGGGGGATATTTACTATAATAGTCATGAGTTTGAAACAAGTCACACATCTAGCCACACATGCTGATCAGCACTTGCTGAGCCATGGAATAGAACACTGCCCAGCAAAGAGCGTGAGCTGCTGGCCACACAGCAACACAAAGGAGTCTTGGAGCACTACACCAAGAAACCCTCAGTACAGAACAGTGGGCAGGGAGGGAGGGGGAGGGGAGCAGAGGGGAGAGGGAGGGGGGAGAGAGGAGAAGGGGAGAGGGAGGGAGAGGAGGGGGAGAGGGAGAGAGGGGGAGAGGGAGAGAGAGAGAGAGGAGGGGGAGAGGGAGAGGGGAGGAGAGGGGAGGAGAGGGAGACAGAGGGAGAGGAGGGGGAGAGGGAGAGGGAGGGAGAGGAGAGGGAGGAGAGGGAGACAGAGGGAGAGGAGGGGAAGAGGGAGAGGGAGGGAGAGGGGGGGGAGGGAGAGGAAGGAGAGGGAGGGGAGGAGAGGGAGACAGAGGGAGAGGAGGGGGAGAGGGAGGGAGAGAGGGAGGGAGAGAGAGAGGAGGAGAGTGCTGGCTGGATGAGGTGCCTCAGGAGGGGCTGGTCACCGTGTGACGCCATCTGTCCAGCCACAGGCCGGCAAGGACATTCCGACTCGGCCCGTGTGGCATCAGCTGGGCTGTGCAGATGGGCACTAGCAGCTCCCACAGAACTGTGGGTGAGGGGAGGTCACGAGAGCCCCTGGGGCGGGGTTTCCTGGGCCTTGGTTCCCCCGAGCTTCCCTGACTTAGCAGAGACTGTGCTCGTGCCCTCCGCCTGCACCTTACCCCACTGCTTAGTCTCTCTCTCTCTCTCTCTCTCTCTCTCTCATTCCTTCCTTTTTCCTCCTCCCCCTCCCACTCTTTTTTCTTCACCTCTTGGGCTGGTAACTTAGCTCACTTTACCGTGTGACCCAGGTTCAAGCCTAGCCCACACTGCACTGAAGGAAGCTGTGATGCTGTGGTCTCCTTCACTCTCTCTTCTCTCTCTTCCTCTTCTGTCTCTCCTGATGATGACGATGATACTTTTCTGGACTATCTCAGCTGGGTTAAGAGAAACGAGCCCATGGGAAGCACGTTCTGTGTCATGTGTTCTGTCACGGGGCACCAGGGAGTAGACTGCATCTTGGCAGCCAGCTCGCGGTGCCCAGACGCACGGGAACAAGCTGGGAGACAGCACAATGGTTACATGAAAAGACCCTCCTGCCTGAGGCTCTGCAGTCCCAGCTTCAATCCCCTGCACCATCAGCCAGAGCTGAGCAGGGCTCGAGTAAAAAAAAAAAAAGGAAAAGAAAAGAAGCGAAGGCAAGTCTGTTCAAATAGCCTTCCAGACGCCATTTCCCCAGGATTTTCTGTGAAAGCGTGGGGTGGAGTGTGTGTGAGCTTGGCCCACTAGAAGCCATTTCAGCTTTAAAACATTCAAAGCTTTTCCTGCCTCGCAGTGCCATTCCACACGCCAGAAGCACCCCGGCAGCCTTCGCTGGCCCGGGTGACTGAGAGAAGCCTTTGAACACCGACGCTTGTGGCCTGACTGCCTGACCTGTCTGTATGGTCCACTTCGGAAACAGAAACTTCCCCGGTGGCATGGGAAAGAAAACAGAACTGGTCCTGAAAGAGTAACTCTAAACCAAAGCCCAACAGAGGGAGAGAGAGAGAGAGAGAGAGAGAGAGAGAGAGAGAGGCTGCCCGCGAAGCCAGGCAGAAATAAAAGTCCCTTTGTCCTTGCTGAGGCAGTGCTCAACTCACAGTCCCTCCTGGCCTCCTTGCCGGCCTGGCTTCCAGAGTCCAGAGGGCACTTCCCAGGGCGGGCGGCCTCCCTCGGACCCTCTGCAGCTGGAGGCAGGGGAGAAGCCACTAAATGCTGATGGCATCAGCACGAAGCTGCCAGAAAACAGGAATGAGAAAGAATGGAACAGGAATGGGGTGTTAGAGGCACAGTCAAGGAGGGATCAGAACTGGGGAGGCACTCTCACAATGGGGCACAGACTGAGACCAGGGAGGGAGAGAGAGAGAGAGAGAGAGGACACAGGGGCCCTTGACCAAGGAGAGAGAGAGAGATGGAGAGAGACAGAGAGAGAGATGGAGAGAGAGAAACAGAGAGAGATGGAGAGAGAGACAGAGAGAGATGGAGAGAGAGACAGAGAGAGAGAGATGGAGAGACAGAGAGAGATGGAGAGAGAGACAGAGAGATATGGAGAGAGAGACAGAGAGAGAGAGATGGAGAGACAGAGAGAGATGGAGAGAGAGACAGAGAGAGAGAGATGGAGAGACAGAGAGAGATGGAGAGAGACAGAGAGAGAGATGAGAGAGGGAGGACATAGGCTGGGACCAAGGAGAGAGAGAGAGACAGAGAGAGAGATGGAGAGAGAGAGATGGAGAGAGAGAGAGTGCAGGCTGGGTCCCAGAGTCCCCTGCTCTGTTGCGGCAGAGCTAAGGGCTCTGAAGGGGAGGAGGCAGGAAGGAGTTGGAGGTGCAGAAAGATTCAGGTGATGGTGGGTGTGGTGTCAACACTGATCACAAGGACAGTGAGAAACGGTCCACATGTCACCACAGCCATCTTGTCAACCATTGTTCCCCCTCAAAAGAGATGAGCTGAGAGAGAATTGTGTGGCAGTGGCGCACCTGGTTAAACACTCACATTACAGTGAGCAAGGACCCAGGTTCAAGTCCCTGGTCCCCACCTGCAGAGGGAAGCTTCACGAGTGGTGAGGCAGGGATAAAGGTGTCTCTCCCTATGTCCCCCTCCCCTCTCAATTTCTCTCTGTCTCTATCCAATAATAAGCAAATAAAAATAAATCTTGGAAGCATGTGTGGTGCACCTGGTTGAGCGCACACATTGCAACGCTCAAGGACCCGGGTTCAAGACCCTGGTCCCCACCTGCAGGGGGAAAGCTTCACGAGTGGTGAAGCAGGGCTGCAGGTCTCTCTCTGTCTCTCTCCCTCTCTATCCCCCTCTCTCTTCTCAATTTCTGTCTCTATCCAATAACAAATAAATAAGTAAACGATTAAATAAAAAGTGAGGAAAAATTTATTTAAAAAAACAAAAGAAAGAGAAAAAATGGGGTAGAGCTGAGCACGGAGAGCTCATTCCTGGGGTCTTCAGGGCCCCACAAGCCCCACAGAACTATCAGCGCCACAGCCCCCCAGAAGTGACCGAGGCCTAGCTGCTTGATTGAGCTGCGCCAGGAGGGTCCAGGAGCAGCTGACCACTTGAAGGAACAGCAAGGTGGGGTGGGGGCAGGAGCCATGGCGTGACCCTGGCAGGTGACAACTGCCAGTTCTGGACATGAACTCATTTACATGGACAGGGCAGACTCCACAGTCAGCAGCTCATCTTGATATGGTTTATTTTATTTTATTTTACTTTGTTCTAGTTTGTTTTATTTTTCTTTATTCTATTCTATTTTAGTTTATTATTTTATTTAACTTTATTCTGTTTTATTCTACTTTTTCTAGTCTATTTTAGTTTTTTCTATTTTATTTTACTTATTCTATTCTATTTAAGTTTTTTCTATTTTATTTTACTTTATTCTATTCTATTTTATTTTATTTTACTTTATTCTATTTTGTTTTATTTTACTTTATTCTATTTTATTTTTTTATTTGTCTGTTTTTGCCACCAGGGTTATTTCTGGGGCTTGGTGCTGACACTATGATTTCACTGTTTCTGGTGGCCATCCCCCCCCTTTTTTAAAATTTTATATGACGGAGAAATTGAGAGGGGAGGAGGAGATAGAGAAGGAGAGAGTAAGAGAGAGTGAGGCCTGTAGACCTGCTTCACTGCTTGTGAAGCACCTTCTGCAGGTGAGGGGTGGGGGCTTGAACCTGGGCTCTTGGTGACCGATGTCTGTGCAGGCCGCCTGGTCCCTGAGATGTGGCCTCCTGAGGTCCTCTGGGCAGGTGACCTCAGTCTAAAGAGGAGGGTTTCCTCCTAGTTTTGCCTTCCTTCTTTTTAATTTATTTTAATTTTTTATTAGTGATTTAATAACGATGAACAAGACTGAGACCACAGGGGCACAACTCCACACAGCTCCCACCACCAGAGCTCCCTGTCCCAGCCCCTCCATTGGAAGCTTCCTTGTTCTTTATCCCTCTGGGAGGATGGATCAAAATTCTTTGTGGGGAACAGAAGGTGGGAGTCCTGGCTTCTGTCATTGCTTCTCTGCTGGACATGGGTGTTGGTAGGTGGTTACATACGCCCAGCCTGTTTCTATCTTTCCCTAGTTGGGGAGACCCTTGGAGAGGTGAGGTTCCAGGACACATTGGTGAGGTCATGTTGGCATCATGGTAGCATCTGCAACTTGGCTGAAAAGGATTAAAATATAACATAGAAAAAGTTATTTAATAATTAGGAACCTCAAGGAAACAGAATAGTAAACTGAAATTTGGTGTCTTCATGTTGGAAGAAGCTAGGAAGTTTATTGTAGGGATTTTTCAAGGGGTCTATGACTTTACTAACTTTTGTCTGAGCCCAACAGCTCAGACGCAGGTGGGCTAGGAGTACTGTCTGGGAAGATGGTGTCAGAGTTCAGGATAGGATTAGAAAGCTGGATCAGGGCAGAGAGTAGCTCACAAATATGGGAAAAGTATATAAATACCATTAACTGTAGACCCAACCCATCTGACCCAGGGCCCACGTCTATCCATATTCAGCACTTGAGTCTGTGTGACCTCCGAGTCCCTGTCAGTCTGAGCTCACAGTCCCTGGTCACAGCTGGAACATTCCAGGTTGCTCTCATGTCCTTGAGTGACAGAGTAGGCTGACCAGCCTCCATTCAGAGAGTGGGGCCGGCCCTACCACTGCTGCCCCACAGTGAGGACAAGGTCCTATAGGGGCCCACAGAGGGTCCCATAGTGTTGTTCCTGATGGAGACGGGCAGTGACAGTGGAGAGAGGGATCTGTTAGAGGTCTAGGCCCATCATGTCTGTGTGGGGACCCCAGGACTCCCTGACTAGGGCCCCAGGTGATGGGGTGGCCTGGTAGTGACCAAAAGGGCCATCGTTGAAGTGTACCAGTCTCTTGCCCTTATCCAGCTTTTGTGGTCCTTACTTTATCTGACAAGGTTAGCTCTAGATGATGCTGGTGCAGGGGACTGAACCTGGGACTCCGGATCCTCAGGCATAAGAGACTCTTTGTATAACCGCTATGCTATCTATCCCCACCCAGGTGACTTTTGAATCGTCATTGAGGGGGTCATCAGATGACTGGTCAAAGAAGTTATGGGATATATATTTCATGTAATACTTGTAATATATATATAGTAATATATATATTCCATGTAATACTTTACAATAAAAAGGTCATAGTGTGTTATTTGGGACAAAATGGACGGAAGTAGAGGAGATTATAGTGAGCTGAGTGAGAGAAGTACAGAGATTAAAGGCGGCTACTGGGTGCTCTCACTCGCGTGGGATCCAGAGAACTGATGCACATGAACATGGAAAACACACCAACACACACAATCACACACACACACACTCACACTCACACACTCATACACACACTCACTCACACACACTTACACACACACTCACACACTCACACACACACTCACACACTCACACACACTCACACATACACTCACACACTCACACAAACTCACACACACTCACACAGTCACACTCACATGACACTCACACACACACACACTCACACACTCACACTCACACACACTCACACACACACTCACACACACTCACACTCACACACTCACACACACACTCACACTCACACACTCACACACACTCACACTCACACACTCACACACTCACACACACTCACATACACTCACACACTCACACACACACTCATACACACTCACACACACTCACATACACTCACACACTCACACACACACTCATACACACTCACACACTCACATGACACACACACTCACACACACTCACTCACACACACTCACACACTCACACAGACTCACACACTCACTCACACACACATACACACACAGCCATACACTCACACACACTCACACACACACTCACACACTCACACACACTCACACACACACTCACACACTCACACACACTCACACTCACACACACACTCACACTCACAGACTCACACACTCACACTCACACACTCACACACACTCACATACACTCACACACTCACACACACTCACACACACTCACACTCACACACACTCACACACTCACAAACAGTCACACACACTCACACTCACACACAGACTCACACACACATCCACACACAGTCATACACACACTCACACACACTCACACACACACTCACACACACTCACACACACTCACACACTCACACTCATACACTCACACACACACTCACACACACTCACACACACTCACACTCACACACACTCACAGTCACACACACTCACACACTCACACACACACTCACACACATTCACACAAACACACACACACTCACACACTCATACACACTCTCACATGCACACACTCTCACACACTCACACACACACATTCACATGCACACACTCATACACTCACACACACACTCACACACTCAGACACACTCTCACACGCACACACTCACACACACTCACACACTCACACTCATACACTCACACACACACTCACACTCACACACACTCACACACTCACACACAGTCACACACACTCACACACTCACACACACACTCACACACACACACATTCACACACTCACACACACTCACACACTCACACACTCAGACACACTCTCACACGCACACACTCACACACACACATTCACACGCACACACTCATACACTCACACACACTCACACACTCACTCACACACACACTTACACACACACACTCACACTCACACACACATTCACATACACACTCACAGACACACTCTCACATGCACACACTCACACATACTCACACACTCACACGTACTCACATATACTCACACACACTCACACACACAATCACACTCACACACACACATTCACATGCACACACTCATACACTCACACACACTCACACACTCACTCACACACACACACTTACACACACACACACTCACACTCACACACATTCACATACACACTCACAGACACACTCACACACACTCACACACTCAGACACACTCTCACACGCACACACACACTCTCACACACTCACACACATTCACACGCACACACTCATACACTCACACACACTCACTCACACACACACACTCACACACTCAAACACACACACACACATTCACATACACACTCACAGACACAATCACACACACTCACACACTCAAACACACTCTCACACGCACACACTCACACACACATTCACACATACTCACACACTCACACGCACACACTCACATATAATCACACACTCACACACACTCACACACACTCACACACACACACACATTCACACACACACTCACACACACACACTCACATGACACACTCACATATACTCACACACACTCACACACCCAATCACACACACAATCACACACACTCACACACACTCACACACACAGTCACACACACACATACTCACACACACACTCACCCACACACTCACACACACACTCACACACAAACACTCACATACTCACACACACACACTCACTCACACACACACTCTCACACGCACTCACACACACACTCACACACACTCATACACTCACACACTCACACTCACTCACACACTCACACATACTCACACACACACACTAACACACACTCACAAACACTCACACACACATTCACACACACTCACACACACACTCACACTCACACACTCACACACACATTCATACACACTCACACACACTCACACACACTCACACACACACTCACACACAAACTCACACACACACTCACACACACTCACACACACTCATACACACACTCACACACACTCTCACACACACACTCACACACACTCTCACACACACACTCACACACACACTCGTACACACACACTCACACACACACAGTCACACACACATGACACTCACACACACTCACACACTCACACACACTCACTCACACACTCACTCACACACACTCACACACAGACTCACGCACTCACACACACATTCACACACAGTCACACACACACTCACACACACACTCACACTCACACACTCACACACTGACACACACACTCACACACACACTCACACACTCACTCACACACACATTTACACACACACTCACACTCACACACTCACACACACACACTCACACACTGACACACACTCACACTCACACACTCACTCACACACACAACACACTCACACACACACTCACAACACACTCACACACACACACACACTCACACACACACTGTCACACACTCACACACAGTCACACACACTCACACTCACACACAGTCACACACACTCACACACTTACACTCACACAAACACACTCACACTCACACACATTCACACACTCACACACACTCACACATCAGACACACTCTCACACGCACACACACTCATACACTCACACACACTCACATACTCATACACTCACACACACTCACACACACTTACACACACTCACACACTCACACACACATTCACATACACACTCACAGACACACTCACACACACTCACACTCACACACACATTCACACACACACTCACATATACTCACACACACTCACACACTCACACACACTCACACACACACTCACACACATACTCACACACACATACTCACACTCACACACACTCACACACACTCTCACACACACTCACCACACACTCACACTCACACACACTCACACACACACTCACACACACTCACTCACACACACACTCACACACACTCACACACACACACACTCACACACACACTCACACACACACTCACACACACTCACACTCACACGCACACACACACACTCACACACTCACACACACTCACACAATCACACACACACACACACACAGAAGCAAGTAAATGATTCTAAGACTTGTGAGAACAGTGCTGGTTCTCTTTGGAGGCAGGAAGCTGAACATAGCACTTCGGTGGTGGGTGTGTGGACATGTGCACTGCAATCTCACAGTCCTGTAACCCACTGTTAATCACAAATCAAACAAAGGCACGCAAGTCGTGAGTGGTGGGAGTCAGGGATCAGCTCATGTCAGGGCTTTTCCTTGGGCAAGAATTTCTGTCTTGTCCATGTTCAGGACAGAAAGAGTTTGCCCATTCATTTCTTTTTTAAAGATTTCTTCATTTATTTTCTGCGAGACAGAGTCCCGAGCACCATTCTGGCTCCTGCAGTACTAGGAGTTAAGCATCTCCAGCAGGCAAGTCCTGTACGCTACCCACTGAGCAATCTCCCAGTTAGTCACATTCTCTCTGTCACTGTTTTCAAGAGCTCTACATGCCAGATAGACACTGTGGACAGTCACAGACATTCGAGAATAAGGACTTCATTTTGTGGCCTTCACAGAGCCCCCTGTAAGCTGCCACCAAACCTGCTGAATTTGTTTAGTGAGTGAACACACACTTCCAAGTAGTGAGAGCTTGTTACATGTTTCTTTTTCTTTTTCATGGAGAGAGGTGAGTATCACTTGGTCCTTTCATGCTGAACCCAGGCCTCAAGCATACAAACAATGCAGTCTCACACCGAGCCCCCACCCCATCCCCATTTTTCCTTACAAATCACAGTACATTGGAGGTGGGCTGGGGAGTGCTACACCTGGTTACGCACACAAAGTGCAAAGACCAGCACAAGGACCCAGCTTCGAGCCCCCAGCTCCCCACCTGCAGGGAGGAAGCTTCATAACCGGTGAAGCAGGTCTGCAGGGGTCTATCTTTCTCTCTTCCTCTCTATCTCCCCTTCCTCTCTCAATTTCTCTCTGTCCAGTCCAATAAAATGGAAAAGCTAGCTCACAGGAACAGTGGGTTCATAGTGTCAGCGCTGAGCCCCAGCAATAACAAAAAAAACCCAACAACAAAAAACCACACTACATGTAATCAAGTTGGATGGATATTTACGTGTATATGGTACCACGTCATGGATCGGTAGAACATTAGATGACACTAACACTGGTCTTCTTTCTAGTCCAATCCCCCCATTTTTTTGTTGTTGCCCTTGTTGTTTATCATTGTTGTTATTATTATCATTGATGTTATAGCTGCCATTGTTGTTGGATAGGACAGAGAGAAACAGAGAGAGGAGGGGAAGACAGAGAGGGGGAGAGAAAGACACCTGCAGACCTGCTTCACCACCTGTGAAGCAACTCCCCTGCAGGTGGGGAACCGGGGGCTCGAACCAGGATCCTTATGCCGGTCCTTGTGCTTTGTGCCACCTGCGCTCAACCTCCCATTTTTATAGGTCAGAAAACCTAGGTCTCAAGTGATCTGAGATTGCAGAACTCATCTGTTCGAGGCCCCAGCTCTTGGCACCTCTAGTCCAAATGAACTTTCCCACTGTCCTGCTTTGCCTCAGGAGTAGGGTAGGGCAAGTTGTGCTGGGTGTCTGTTTGGTGCTTATATATAGTCTCCCTACCCCTTCGTTACGCAGAAGAGCCCAGTCATTTGAATGGCCACCGGGACAAGCCCACAGCCGCCCTGCCTCTTGTGACAAGGCCGTGCAGGCCCCCGGGAGCTCTAGCACAGAACGAGAAGGGAGGCAGGCCTGGCCAGAGCTCCTGGCGGGGAGGCCGGGGCAAGTGCTGGTGCAGGGTAGCTGCCTGGCCAAGGCTTCAGCAAGCAGAAAACCAGGCGTAAAGGGACTGATTATCCGCTCCTGCCCAGCAGCACCCCTCAGACCTAAGCGATGCTGTATTCTGCCTCCTCAGAACCAGCTCTGAAACCACGTCAGCTCCGTTCCTGCCAGGGGTCTGGAGGGCAGCGTGGTTGTTCTTGGGTCACAGCCCCGTTCTTCACGGGCCTTCCTAGAGCTGAGCTGCTCCCCAGGACAGCCACGGACAGCCGGTCAGAGGCAGCCCCTGAGCCTCGATCTGGCCCCTGCTGGCCAGGAGAGACACCTCTGCTTCAGGGAGGGTGGGGCAGTGGGCAGCCAGGAAGTTAGTGAGGTGCAAATTGCACGGTGGAGACTTAGGACAAGAGGAAAACTGTAGGTCATTGCCTGCAGAAAGACAAAAATAGCGGGGTAGCATTTTAGGGCCTGGGACCACGAGCCAGCGGGCATGCTCCTTGCTGACACGCACACACACACATCAGCAGCACCATCCACCGTGGCAGGCGCATATTGTAGGGCGTGTCTGGCTCTGGCCAACAGCCTACACCCACATCAAGAAGGTAGCCCTGTGCTCCTGCCTGATCCAAATCCGCCTTTCATATACATCCAGGCTGCAACCAGAGTGAGACAGCCTGGAGGACTTTGTCCAGATTTTTGCCAGGACGCTGCCACTGCAGGTTCAGTCTGGTGGCCTCCTGGGTCCCTGCTCGCTGAGCATGTCCCATTAGGAGAGAAGTGAGCAGTGCCCAGAGGAGAAAAGACCTGAGGAGAAAGAGGGAGATAGCACAGAGAGATGGCATCCCCTGTGCCTGGTGTCCCCTGTGCCTGGCATCCCCTCTGCCTGATGTCCCCTGTTCCCTCTGCCTGGTGTGCCCTGTCCCCTCTGCCTGGTGTCCCCTGTTCCCTCTGCCTGGCATCCCCGGTCCCCTCTGCCTGGCGTCACCTCTCACCTGTGTCTGGTGTCCCCTGTCACCTCTGCCTGGCATACCCTGTCCCCTGTGCCTGGTGTCCCCTGTGCCTGGTGTCCCCTGTCGCCTGTGCTGGGCATCCCCTGTCCCCTCTGCCTAGTGTCCCCTGTCCCCTCTGCCTGGTGTCACCTGTCCCCTCTGCCTGGTGTCCCCTGTCCCATCTGCCTGGTGTCTCCTGTCCACACTGCCTGGAGTCCCCTGCCACTGTGCCTGGAACCCCTCTGCCTGGTGACTCTTGTCTCCACTGCCTGGTGTCCCCTGTCCCCTCTGACTGGTGTCCCCTGTCCCCTCTGCCTGGCGTCCCCTGTCCCCTGTGCCTAGCGTCCCCTGACCAATCTGCCTGGTGTCCCCTGTCCCCTTTGCCTGGTGTCCCCTGTCCCCTCTGCCTGGCATCCCCTGTACCCTCTGCCTGGTGTCCCCTGTCCCCTGTGTCTGGTATCCCCTGTCCCCTCTGCCTGGCGTCCTCTGTCCCCTCTGACTGGCGTCCCCACTGCCTGGTGTCACTTCTGCCTGGTGTCCCCTGTCCCCACTGCCTGGTGTCACCTCTGCCTGGTGTCCCCTGTCCCCTCTGCCTGGCGTCCCCTGTCCCCTTTGCCTGGTGTCCCCTGTCCCCTCTGCCTGGCATCCCCTGTCCCCTCTGACTGGCGTCCCCTATCATCTCTGCCTGGCCTCCCCTGTCCCCTGTGCCTGGTGTCCCCTGTCCCCTCTGCCTGGCATCCCCTGTCCCCTCTGCATGGTGTCCCCTCAGCCTGGTGTCCCCTGTGCCTGGCATCCCCTGTCCCCTCTGCCTGGCGTCCCCTGTCCCCTCTGCCTGGCGTCCCCTGTCCCCTCTGCCTGGCGTCCCCTGTCCCCTCTGCCTGGCGTCCCCTGTCCCCTCTGCCTGGCGTCCCCTGTCCCCTCTGCCTGGCGTCCCCTGTCCCCTCTGCCTGGCGTCCCCTGTCCCCTCTGCCTGGCGTCCCCTGTCCCCTCTGCCTGGCATCCCCTGTCCCCTCTGCCTGGCGTCCCCTGTCCCCTCTGCCTGGTGTCCCCTGTCCCCTGTGTCTGGTGTCCCCTGTCCTCTGCCTGGCCTCTCCGTCCCCTCTGCCTGGCATCCCCTGTCCCCTCTGCCTGGCCTCCCCTGTCCCCTGTGCCCAGCTGTGGGGTTTGTGACTCTCTGCCTGTGTTTGTGGTTGTACTTGACAGGATCAGGCCATTCACATAAGGCTTCTTCTGTTTCTTTCTGGTGTTTCTGTCACTGTAGAGTTGTCTTATGGTGCCAGCCTTGGGCAGGGAGGAGTGCAGGCTGTTTTCTCCAGGCTTCCTGTCAGGCAGCAAAGCAAGGCCTCTGTGGCTTGGCAGCCAGCATGCTGATTCTCGGGTCTGCGGCCACGGCTGCTTGTGCTTAGTGTGCCACCTGGCTGCCGCAGACTGTCCATCCCCTGCGAGGCGAGAGAGGCCCAGCAGCTTCTCAGTGGGGTTCAGGTCTGGCTCTCAACTCGGCTTCCCTGCGGCAGAGTGTGGGGCACGTGGATCCAGCTCAACTCCACCCAGACACAGCCAGGAACAGCCAGGCTCTTGCCCTGCTTCCCAGCGGTGTGCTGAAGAGGAGACACTGAGGAGGAGACGGGCCCATCCTGACTGCTTCCTTGGCTTGGGGACAGGAGTCCCCTCGGTTCCCCTCTGGGCGCTGCTCAGCTCCCTGCCGTCTGGCTGCCCGGGTCTTGCTGCCTTTCTTTTCTGGCTCAGGCCTCCCTGGACTCTCCTCCTCCTGCTCCTCTTCCTCCTCTTCCTCCTCCCGGGGGGAAGGAAGCTTTCGGGTCCTGGTACCCAATGATGGACCAGGAGAATGTTTGCAGACACCTAACTTGATGAGATGAGAAATTGTACCCATGTTTCAACTGTACTGAAAACCATGAACCACCCAATTAGAGAGAGAGAGAGAGAAAGAGAGAGAGAACATGCCACCCAGGCTGGGACAGAGCATTGCAGGTCTACACCACTTTGGGCCTGGGCTTGGGAACTCAGTTAAGGTTCTTTGCCAGAGTGCTAAGTACCTAGCTCTCCCTGGGCAAATCGGTACCCTGGGCTCATGGCCAGGGGCTTCCCGGAGCGGCCCTTGCTCAGAAGACTCGGGCTCCGGTGCTGGCTCCCACCAGCCTCACTGGAACCTCTGACCGGCCTCAGCTTCCAGTCTGCTGCCACTTTGGGGACAGCACTATGCTTATGTTAGGGACAAGGTTTCAAATCTGGGTTCTGACCCCGCCTTCCAGCATATGGTCTTGTGGCCTGGGACAGACTATTGGTCTCAGCTCACCTCAACTACTCATCTGTAAATTGGGATGATAGCAGTGGTCTGGGAGGTGGCACAGTGGATAAAGCACTGGACTCTCAAGCATGAGGTCCTGAGTTCAGTCTCCAGCAGCACGTGGAACAGAGTGATGTCTGGTTCTTTCTGTCTCTGCTCCTTTCTCATAAATAAATAAATAAAATATTTTTCAAACAAAACAGAGATGGTAGCATTCCTGCTTACACGGGCTGTTTTCAGAGGCAGATGTGAAGAGCCACTGTATCAGGCACGTGGTGATCAGCCCACACACTTGATCTCAGTAATAACGAAGAGGTCTTAAAGCCCGTCTGCAGCACCGCTGTGCTCAAGGAGATGTGATCTGCCTTATTACAGATACGTGTTTCTCAGCTGTGCGTTACTCCAAAGAACCAGATTTATTTCTCCTGCCATTTCATTTTATTTCTCCTCCTCCTCCTTCTGTGCTTTGCTTTTTCTATTAGTTTGTTGGGCTATTTTTTATTTTAATGTTGGTTTCTGTACATGTCCAGGGGATGGGGGAGAAAGACCTGTGTGAACTGGTGCAGTGGTTCCGTATGAAGTGGCTCCGGAGTAGTGCCCGGTTCTCATCTCCTTAGGAGCCCCTGGAAGGGTTGCACCCAGGCTGCCAGGGCTCTCTGCATGTCTGTCTACAAAGGGCCGCTGGTCAATCAGACCCTGGGCTTAGCAAAGCCAGAAATAAACACATTCACAGTAGGACTCTTTGGATGAACTATTTTATCTGACTTTCCTATGTGTTCTTGGTGGTTGATGGTCTGCTGACCACTAATGCACAGCTGATGTGCCTTAATATTAATGGTTCAGAGCTGACCGTCTCCTCACGCAGCCTGGGCAGGGCTGGAGTAGCCTGCCTGGAGGCCCCAGGCAGGGCAAGGATGATTCATTTTTTAAATTTTCTAAATTTATTTTTCCTTTTGTTGCCCTTGTTGTCTTTTTTTTATTGTTGTTGTAGTTACTATTATTGTTATTGATGTCATCGTTGTTAGATAGGACAAAGAGAAATGGAGAGATGAGGGGAAGACAGAGAAGGTGAAAGAAAGATAGACACCTGCAGACCTGCTTCACCGCCTGTGGAGCGACTCCCCTGCAGGTGGGGAGCCGGGGGCTGGAACCGGGATCCTTGTGCCAGTCCTTGCGCTTTGCGCCACGTGCAAGGATGATTCTTCCTCTCCTGCCCTGTGCCTTGCACCTGAACTCCTGGGGAGACATCTTCCAGACCGAACTCTTACTTTTCTGCTTGAGCAAAGCTGTGGGTGCCCGCCTGGGCAGGGGTGCCCCTTCATGGAGAACCCCGATCCTAAACTGGCCTCTGCACAGGACGCCCGCTCTGAAGTATGTCGGCAAGAAGCTTGGCTACTGCGGTCTCTTCCTCTCTCTGCATAAATAACAAATAGCACTGCTTGTCCTTGGCCAGAATGTAGACAGTGACACTCAGGTTCTGCCTGGGGTTGCAGGTCTGGTGGGAGAGGCCCTTAAAGGAGGAGGTGGAGGTGGTGTGGGCCTGGGGGCGGGGGTAGCCAGCAGCCTCTGGCCCTGGAGTTCCATCCTTAGGGTGCCGGCCTCCAGGAAGAGTCGGGGAAAGAGATTTTCTCTGGTGGCCTCTTCCTTGTCAAAGACCCATTTGCAGGGGCCAAGTGGTGGCGCACCTGGCTAAGTGCACGCCTTACAGTGCTCAAGGACCCAGGTTCAAGCCCCCAGCCCCCACCTGCGGGGAGGGGGAAGCTTCATGAGTGGTGAAGCAGGGCTGCAGGTGTCTCGTTGTGTCCCCCTCCCCTCTCAACTTCTCTACCCAATGATAAATAAACAGAGATATTTTTTTAAAAGAAAGGAAAAGGAGCGGCAGCAGTCCTGAGAAGGGCCGGGGTGAAAGTGGGTGCTGGTGCGCCCCCGGGGGGGAGCTTCAAGGGCTCCTGCAGGCAGGGGTCCCCTCACTCTGTGTCAGGACGCTGTCAGGTCTGGCGCTGTGTTCACGCGGTATAGACGGCTTGCATGTGCAGCGGAGCCCCTGGCCCCGTGCAGGGGAGGCACCGGCGATTGGTCAGACCCCTTGGGGGCTGGGGCCGCCTCTCCTGCACCCCCACACGCGCTCAGTTTGTTTGTTCAAGACCTAAGCCATTTTTAATGCACTCTCGACTTTCCGCTTAATCCCGCCGTTTATTGTGTAATTATGGTTTCAAAGTGATTATGTAATTAAAATCATGTCTCGTTGCAGCGGGACTTCAAAGGGGGCGGCAGACCCCCGCCCGGCATTATTTGCTGGTGATGTAATAATTTCCCTGTGATATTTAAAATAAACACATTAGTGGGGGAATTCTAAACATGTCTGGGGGACAGGGAGGCCTGATTGGCAGAGGCGGGGCACTGGCCTAGTCAGGCTGTAGTGGGCCGAGTGGCTGTGCGCCCATGGGTGGCCTGCAGGGTCGCGGCTGTTCAGACAGCGGGCAGCGCCTCCCCGCCTGTGCGGTGGTCCTCTGGCCCGCTGACCTCCGTCATGTGTTTTCACTTTCTTCTGATCTCTATGCCATGACCAGCGGGGAATAAAATACAGATTGAATAGTAACCATTCACAGGCTGCTCTATTCAAACTGTTGTTAAGACCTCTTTGTCCTGTCTAGCGGACAGATAATGTGTGCTATCTCCTGGACTTTTTTCCTTCCTCTTTCCCTCCCCACCACCCTCAAGTCTTGACCAAAGGGGAGAAACAAACAAGCAAACACATGGCAGCCGCAAACCAATGACGGGCTTAAGTGATGACAATCTGTCCCCTCAGGCTGTTCCTGAGCTTGGGTGGGGGCTGCCTGCCTCAGGGCTGGGTGCTGGGAGGGGGAGGACCAACCCGGCTGGGCAGGGCCTGGGGGCTCCAGGTCTGGGGCCCCGGGTGAGGGGCTGGGGACTGCCTGCTGGGGCCCGGGTGGGGGGCTGAGGGGCTGGGGGCCCTGGGTGCGGGGTTGGGGGGCAGGTGAGGTGGGGCTGTGGCCTGGGGTGTGGGGCTGGGGACACGGGCTGGGAGACTGGGGGCCAAGTGAGGGCCGGGGGGCCCGGATGTGGGGCTGCAGGGTCTGGGTGAGAGGCTGCGGGGCTGCATGCTGTGTCCTGGGTGAAGGGCCGGGGGGCTGTGGGACTATGGGGCCAGGGGGCTGTGGGGCTGTGGGGCTGTGGGCTGTGGACTGTGGGGCTGTGGGGCTGTGGGCTGTGGGCTGTGGGCTGTGGGGCTGTGGGGCTGTGGACTGTGGGCTGTGGGCTGTGGGGCTGTGGGCTGTGGGCTGTGGGGCTGTGGGCTGTGGGCTGTGGGCTGTGGGCTGTGGGGCTGTGGGCTGTGGGCTGTGGGCTGTGGGCTGTGGGCTGTGGGGCTGTGGGCTGTGGGCTGTGGGCTGTGGGGCTGTGGGGCTGTGGGCTGTGGGGCTGTGGACTGTGGGCTGTGTGGCTGTGGGCTGTGGGCTGTGGGCTGTGGGGCTGTGGGCTGTGGGGCTGTGGACTGTGGGCTGTGGGGCTGTGGGCTGTGGGCTGTGGGCTGTGGGCTGTGGGGCTGTGGACTGTGGGCTGTGGGCTGTGTGGCTGTGGGCTGTGGGCTGTGGGCTGTGGGGCTGTGGACTGTGGGCTGTGGGCTGTGGGGCTGTGGGCTGTGGGCTGTGGGGCTGTGGGCTGTGGGCTGTGGGGCTGTGGGCTGTGGGCTGTGGGCTGTGGGGCTGTGGGCTGTGGGCTGTGGGCTGTGGGCTGTGGGCTGTGGGGCTGTGGACTGTGGGCTGTGGGCTGTGGACTGTGGGCTGTGGGGCTGTGGGGCTGTGGGCTGTGGGCTGTGGGGCTGTGGGCTGTGGGCTGTGGGCTGTGGGGCTGTGGACTGTGGGCTGTGGGCTGTGGGGCTGTGGGCTGTGGGCTGTGGGGCTGTGGGCTGTGGGCTGTGGGCTGTGGGCTGTGGGGCTGTGGGCTGTGGGCTGTGGGCTGTGGGCTGTGGGCTGTGGGCTGTGGGGCTGTGGGCTGTGGGCTGTGGACTGTGGGCTGTGGGGCTGTGGGCTGTGGGCTGTGGGCTGTGGGGCTGTGGGCTGTGGACTGTGGGCTGTGGGGCTGTGGGGCTGTGGGCTGTGGGCTGTGGGGCTGTGGGCTGTGGGCTGTGGGCTGTGGGGCTGTGGGGCTGTGGGGCTGTGGGCTGTGGGCTGTGGGCTGTGGGGCTGTGGGCTGTGGGGCTGTGGGCTGTGGGCTGTGGGGCTGTGGACTGTGGGCTGTGGGCTGTGGACTGTGGGCTGTGGACTGTGGGCTGTGGGGCTGTGGACTGTGGGCTGTGGGCTGTGGACTGTGGGCTGTGGACTGTGGGCTGTGGGCTGTGGGGCTGTGGGCTGTGGGCTGTGGGCTGTGGGCTGTGGGCTGTGGGGCTGTGGGCTGTGGGCTTGGGCTATGGGGCTGTGGCCCGGGTTGCTGGCCTGGGGCCAGAGGCTCTGGGGCTGGGGTCCCTGGTGCGGTGCTGGTGGGGTCCAGGATGGTTGTGGGGCTGGAGTCCCCGTGTGGGGCTCGGACCTGGGTGGTAGCCTGCGGCTCTAGTGATGGTCTGCAACCCCGGGTGAGGTGACGCTCCTGTCCCTTGGCCCTGGCTCCATTTCGGTCCTGCCTTGCTGTCTCTCTTCCCCAGACCTCACCTCCAGAATCAGCCGAGGGCTGGGGGCCTCCCCCCATGACCCTCCGACCCCTGGCCGAGAGGCCCCCCGTAGCCGGCAGCGTCAGCGGTCTGGAAAGTCCACCTGCTCCTTCACCCGCCCTTTCTAGGCAGATCCGACCCAGCCTGGCTCAGTTTAGCAGTTCCCCTCCCGGACCTGTCCCGTCTCCGCTCCCCTCGCCTCGCCCACCGCACCCCAGGCTAGAGCAAGGGGCACCGCCGGTAGCCGGTAGCTGCCATGCCACTTGGTTCTTCCTGCCTCGCCTGGTGGGGGAGGGCGCAGAACCCCCACGGGCGCAGGACCCACTATTTTTTCAATCAATCTTTTTTAAAAAGAGTATTTATTTTAATGATAAAGAGACACAGAATGATACAGAGCCCTGCTGCGCGGTGGCTGACGGTGGTGGTGGTGGTGGTGGGGCTGGAACCGGGGCCCTCCAGCTTCAGGCAGGAGAGTCTTGCAGAAGCACCATGCTGTCCCCAGCCCGGGACACACCGCTGCTGTGTCACCAAGCCTCAGGGTGCTTCTCAGTCTGGTTTTGTTTGGATGGTCCACGTGTAACATCGCTCGGTTTTCCACATCCCACTCGAGGCCCCACCGAGGGCCTCCTCCGCCACCATGTCCCAGCCTCCCCCCTCCTTGACACCATTCTTGCTCTGTTTTGAAGAGTTGGGGTGGGGCGGAAGGAAGGACGCCTCCTCTGCTGGGTGGCCCTGGGAGGGGAACTGGCCGCCACGGTGCCTCCCAGCTGCGTCCAGGGCGGCAGGGGCCCCAGCTGCACAGGCAACGGGGCAGCCCCGGGAGAGGTGTGGCAAGGACCTCGGTAGAGGCCCTAGCTGGTGCCCCACCCTGCCCTCTGCTCTATTATCTGTCCTTTCTCTCTCTCTGACTCTGCCCCTCTCTCCCTCTCTTTTGCTCTCCTCTCTCTTAAGCTTTCTCTCGCTCTCTTCCCCTCTTTGCTCCTCTCTTTTCCTCTCCCTCGCTCCCCCTCTCCTCCCTCTTTCACTCCATCTCTCATCTCCCCACCTCCCTTCTCTCGATTTCTCTCTCTCCCTCTTTCTGCCTCTTTCTCTCCCCATCCTTCTCTCTCTCTCTCTCTGTTTCCTTTTCTCTCCTCCTCTCTGTATCTGTCTCTCTCACTCTCTCCATCTCGCTCCTGTTTCTCCCCCTCTCCGTCTCTCCGTCTCTCTGCTCTCTCCCATCCCTCCTCCCTCTCTGTCTACTCACCTTTCTCTCTCTCCTCTCTCTCCCCTCCCCCTCCCGCTGCTTACCTTCCCCTCTCCTTCCTTCTCGGCTTGCTCTCCCTCTCTCTTTCTCCCTGTCTCCCCCTTCTCCTCCGAGGGGTTTCTTATAAACTTCCCTACGTTTATTCAGCCTGGTTTCCACTGCCCCAGTTTGCATGGGTTGCTTTTGTTTAGTTTATTAACCCACGGGGTTACTTTAACTAAACATTTGGGCCAAATACTTTGGGGTTGGATTTCAACGTTTTCTAACGAAATTACCAAGTTTTTTGAAGCCGCACAGAGAACGCTGTGTTGAGTTTATTAGTCAATTTAACAGACTGTAAGGGGGGATGCACTTGGGACAGTCCGGCATTTGTGAGGGGGGCAGGGGCTGGGGCCACAACACCGGGCCTATCGAGGCCCCCCACCCCGATGCGAGGCCCCCCCAGCCGGCAACCTCGGGCCAAGTGAGGGCCTCAAACCCCCCCACCCCACCCCACCCCAAGCAGCTGGACACAGGGGAGGGCCCCGGAGACTCAGGGTGCCTTCTCCCTGCTCCCATCAGCTGGGGGTTGTTAAGCGCCTGTGTCGGGAGAGCCCCAGCCCCTGCCCCCCACAGAATATCAAGTGAAAGGAGATGCTGGTGGCACCTTCCAGGGGACTGGAGATGAATGAGCAGGAAGCCCACCCCTGTGAGGTACCCCAGCCCACCTGGAGATTGGGGGGCTTAGTCCTAAACCCCAGGAGGACCCTGGGGGAGCTGCTCTGGGGCCCCGGCCTGTGCCGCTCCACCGTCCACTGCCTGCTGGGCCTACGTGAGCAGAGGGGTGACGCTGCTCCCAGAGACCCTCTGTGTGGGTGCGGGGGTGGGTGGGAGCTATCCTTCTTAACCACCTCGGTCTTCTCACACACACCCTCCACACACACACACACCCTCCACACACACAGTCTGGCCTAGTGGCTGAAGCCCAGCTGAAAGGCCACCTGAAAGGCCACCACCTTGATCCCTGGGCTTCTCACACACAGCCGGGAATGTGGTGGTCATGTGGCAGTCCAAACAGATAAAAAAAAAAAAACAACAAACAAGCAAAAGCCAGCAGCTTGGTGGAGCTGGGGACAGGAGCAAGGTGGCAGAGGAAGGCTCGGCCTGCCGCAGGCTGGGTAACGGTACAGGGCCTTTCTTTATTTTATTGGGAAGAAATAGCACCTTACAGGACCACTGTTGACACATGGCCCTGTCTCCCTTCTCCTCACGGTGGGTGTCTGCACACCACTGCTACCACCCACCCACATCTCCCTTCTGGAGAAGGACTGATACCTGCAGATCTCAGTACAGCAGGGACAGAGGTCAGAAAGAGGAGCAGAGTCAAGTCTGGCCTGGACTCACCAGATGGAGCAAAGCAGAAGAGGGCATCCTTATTACAGTCTGCCCGTGGCCAGCAGCGGCGGTTCCCAGCACTGTCTGATTGAATATCAAGAGCTCAAGGAGAGCTGTCTGCCAGCCTAGCATGGGGGTGCCTCTTCCCAGGCGCATGCTCTCTGGGTTGGAGAGAAGTCAACCCGAGCCAGCCTGGGCTGCTACTCACTCAGTGACTCGAGGGAGATGACTCAGGAACCAAACACGTGGAGACGAGACGATGCAAATCTCTATTGATCAGAGAGCCCAGGCTTTTAAAGGGCAGACCTGGAAGTGGCAAGTCAGAAATGGAAATGGCTTGTAAAGGGGTGGAGAAAGGCAAAAGGGCTGGAAAGGTAGGAACTTCCTTAGCAACTGTTGCGAGGGGTTTTAACTGGTAGGATTAATATTACCCTGCAGGCAGGGAGGGTCTTGAGGGTAGAAAGAAGACAGATCAAAAGAATGGAATGGGTGGGGATCTTTCAGGCAAAATAATGATTGTGTAGATAGGCCACAGTATCAAGAATGCAGGGTGGAGCGGGGGAGCTGGCTTAATGCTTTGTGAGGCTCCTCACAATTTCCTGACAGCTGTCCATCCCTCCATCTCAGCCTTCCTACTCACACACAGAGAGACACACACACTCATATACACACAGAGACACACTCACTCACAAACACACTCACACAGAGAGATACTCACACACAGAGACACTCACACAGAGACACATACTCATATACACACAGAGACACACTCACTCACACACAAACACACAGAGACACACACAGATACACTCACACACAGATAAACACACATATATACACACAGACACAAATTCATACACACAGAGATAAACACACACACTCACACATACACACAGAGACACACTCATACACACAGAGACACACACACAGTGACACACTCACTCACACACACACCCACACAGCCAAACAACCCATTCAAACTCCCCCTCTTTGAAACCACCACCCTTGCTTCCAGTAGTTTGTTTTGATGCCATTTTTATAGTGTACATGCAGACATGGTGTGTATCCTGCCTTTTATTCCTCCTCCTCTTTCTCTTTCTCTCCTTATCCTCCTCCTCCTCCTTTTTCAAGACAGGCAGAGAGACCACAGCACTTCAGTGTGGTGGGGCCAGGCTTGAAGCTGGCCATGCACCTGGCAATGCCGCACAACGCTGCCCTGCTGGCTACCTTGCCTGCCCCGTGACCACGCCCTGGAGCACAGGCTTTGCACTCCTCTCTCCCTCTAGTCGCTGGGCTCTGTGCTGGTCAGCACAAGTCCACCACTCCTGGTGGCCATCATTCCCCCCTCTTTTTTAAGTTTAATTTTTGTTAGCTAGGACAGAGAGAACTTGAGAGAGGATGGGAAGATAGAGAGATAGACAGACACCTGCAAACCTACTTCACACCTGTGAAGCATCCCCTACAGGTGGGAGCCAGGCCTTCGACCTGGCAATGTGTGTGCTTAGTCCAGGTCCGCCACCGCCCGGCTGCAGGTGAGCTCCCTGGCTTGCCCGCTGCCTGTCTCGGCTTCTAGCGGCTGCCACCTGTTTGGACACCTTGCTGAGGTACAGCTCACAGAGGCAGGCTGTCCCAAGGCTGGTCCTGGGAGACACACACACACATCCCATTGGCCCCTTACACGGGGGGGACCGGCCCCCCCCAAGTCTGCAAGCCTTCTGCAAGGCTCTGGATACCTGGCCAAGATGTTCTCACTGGAGAATGTGTCAGTGCTGGGACTGCAGCCTGATGGCCAGACCAGATTAGATCTGACAGATGCCCAGCTCTCAGCTCTTGGCAGCAAGAAAACAGCCTTGGAGCAGAAGGGAAATCCCTTACACATTCTCGGCATCCTTCTGAGCATGAACCCTGGATTCAGCACAAATTCTGCACAGCTTCACACCTGTAGTCTGGTCTCAGCCAGACTAGGAGGCAGGGAGAGAGAGAGAGAGAGAGAGAGAGAGAGAGAGAGAGAGGGAGAGAGAGAAAGGGAGAGAGAGAAAGGGAGAGAGAGATGGAGAGAAAGAGATGCAGTGGGGAGTCTGAGCCCTCTTCTCCTTTCCCAGACACTCCAGGGAATAAAATGCAATCAAACCATATTGATTATGCCCCTGCCTCCTTAAGCCCCAACCTTGTCCTCTCCAGCCACACTGCTGTCTTTAGAGACTTCTAGGCTCACCACTAGTCTGCCTGTGCCAAGGCTTCCCAGTCCTGCTTTGTATAGAGAGGCTGTCACCCTTCAGTCACACCAGACACACACACACTCACACTCACACACACACACACTCACACACTCACTCACACACTCACACTCACACACACACTCACACACACTCACACACTCACACTCACACACACACACTCACACACACAGTCACACAGTCACACACACACACTCACACACACACTCACACACACTCACACACACTCACACTCCCTCACACACACACTCACACACACTCACACACACTCACACACACACACTCACACACACTCACACACATACTCACACTCACACACACTCACACACTCACACACACTCACACACACACTCACACACTTACACACACTCACACTCACACACACACACACTCACACACACACACTCACACACACTCACACTCACACACACACACTCACACTCACATTCACACACTCACACACACACTCACTCACACACACTCACACTCACTCACACTCACACTCACTCACACACTCACACACACACTCACACTCACTCACACACTCACTCACACTCACACACACACTCACACACACACTCACACTCACTCACACTCACACACACACTCACACACACACTCACACACTCACACTCACTCACACTCACACTCACTCACACACACACTCACACACACTCACACACACACTCACACACACTCACACACTCACACTCATACACACTCACACTCATACACACACACTCACACTCACACACACTCACATTCACTCACACACTCACACTCACTCACACACACACTCACTCACACACACTCACACACACACTCACACTCACTCACACACACACTCCACACACACTCACACACACACTCACACACACTCACACACTCACACTCACACTCACACACACTCACACTCACACACACACACTCACACACTCACACTCACTCACACACACTCACACTCACTCACACACACACTCACACACACTCACACACACACACTCACACACACTCACACACACTCACACTCAAACACACACACACACTCACACACACGAGAGGCTGAGTATTTGCCTCACAGTCTATTTAGCCAGACCTTAAGCACGAGTCAGGGTTACTTTGATGGACAGAACTGACAAAGGGAGCTGGGTGGTGGCACATGTTACAGGGCACAAGGACCTGGGTTCCAGCCCCACAGTCCCCACCTGCAGGGGGAAAGCTTCGTAAATGGTGAAGCAGGGCTGCAGGTGTCTCTCTCTCTCCCCATCTTCCGCTTCCTCTCAATTTCTGGCTGTCTCTACCCAATAAATAAATAAAGATAATGCAAAAAAATTAATCATAAAAAGCCTGACAAAGACTCTGTCTTGAGTTTCCCTTCCCACTGGGACCACAGCAGATGTAACTGGGGCCCAACTGAGGCTACCAAGTGTCAGCAACTGGGGCGACGCTGAGCTGGTAGTCCATCCTGCGTCCTCCAGTCCATCTGTACTTCATGTTCCCTGAAATGACTTGCTCAACATATGAATCAGTTTCTCACCTCTCTGTGCTGAGAAGGTTCCATGAGCGTAGCTGAATCCGTGTGCACACAAACCCTTCTATGTGAAGTCTCCATGCATTTGGGTCTGGAAGTTTAATTGTGATTATAAAAGGAAATCTGATCGGTTCTGTGGAATAGCAAAAACAGACACAAGCTCCTCTCCCTGCTCTCCACCCTCAAGGGAAAAAAGAAAGAAAAAACAAACACCCTGGAAAGAATCTGAAGTTAAAATAAAAAGCAGCTGGCAAAAGGCCTGTCGTGTGTGATGATAATTAGACAGATGCTTCCCAAGTATAAGATGATCTTGTGAAGACGATGTTGGGAGGGGAGAACTTGGGAATTCTGTGATCCGCTCACTGCTGCATGCCCAGAGAGGGCTTAAGTGACACACGGCATCACACAGTCTTCAGTTTGGTACCGTGTGCGTGTTCATTTGCATGTGCGAGTGTGTGTGTGTCTGGGGAACCATGGGTTCAGCTGAGGGAGTGGAGAAAGACTTGAGGCTTTGATTTACAAAAATTAAAGCCATGACTAGGCTTTGGATCAAGGTTGTGTCTGGGCCTGGGAAGCCTCATCCTTCATTGTCTCAGACCTTTCCTGCCCTGAGGAGAAGGAGTCAGGAGTCTTAAGCTAAAGCAGTTCTTTTGCCATCTGGGATTCTGACGGAGCTGACCCTCTCCCAGCCACTGTAATCCTGAGTCTGGAATGAATATAGATCAGGTCAGGGGGACAGAGGCTGCCTCTGCTCCTGGGTGGCTTGGGCTCGTCTGAGCGAGGTGGGTGGGGAGAGGGGGTTGCAGTGGAAAGAAAGCAGGTACCCCAGACAACCTGGCCACCTCCAGGGGCCCCTCACTCTCCCCCTTCCCCATGCACCCAATCAAGGTTTACTCATTAGAAGTCACGGTAGACATTTACACCTTAGTGTGAATATCAAGGCCATGTGTTAACTGAGGATTCCATACATTTGTAGCTTTTTCTAAAAGAGCCATTTAGAGCCATTAAAAGAATCCTGAGTATGTGGACATGTGGAGGAGGGTCTTGGTGGGAAAGGGGCTGAGAGAGAAATAGGAAACTCCGTCTGGTAAACCAGCCCCTGTGAGGGTGGGGGAGCCTACTGGAACCCCCTTCGGCCTGAGAACAAGGGAATTAGCACATAGAAAGAAATCCTGTGGCTTGAAGGCTGAAGAAAGATAAATGGGGGGAGAGGGGTTCCATCCCCCTAGTAGACAGGCCCGTCTGCGTGGCTTCAGAGAGGGAAGGAGAACCCCTAACATCTCTACAGCATGTACCCTGAACTCTGAGGCTCTGACCTCTCCCTTTGTCCCTCACATCTTGGGCAGTTTTGTGCTTCTCCCTGCCAGCACGCGGTGGCGGCTCTGCCCAGATGCCTCTGGGAGTCCTTGCAAGCAGGACAGCTGCAGATTCAGGTGCTGACAAGTGCAGTGCACCTCATGTCCCTGGCCGGCTTTGGTAGTTACTGGTTTATTCCTGGAAAAATAAACAGCAGGTCCTTCTTCTCTCCTTAATCAAGGACAAGTTAGTAAAAAGATTTACACTTATTTTTAAAGCCCAGTAGATCAGTGTACTTGAAACTAAGCAGCAAAATAATAATAACATTATTCAGTTTACAAAATTTTACCTTGTTTTGAAATCTCTAATTTTTTTTTTTTTTGCCTCCAGGGTTATCGCTGGGCCATGCTGCCAGCTCTACAAATCCACTGCTCCTGGAGGCTATTTTTACCCCATTGTTGTTGCTGCTGTTGGATAGGACAGAGAGAAATTGAGACAGGAGAGGGAGATAGAGGGGAGGAGAGAAAGACAGACAGACACCTGCAGGCCTGCTTTGCCGCTGCAGGTGGGGAGCCCGGGGCTCGCTGGAGAAACCCAGAGCTTGGCACCTCCCATCAGCGGGGTGGCTGTCACACAGGCTGCTCTCCGGGACAAAGCCTGCGATCTTCTGTGCTCTGTGTCAGTACACAGGCAGCCGCACTGCTTCCCTTGAGTGTGTGTGTCCCTGTGTACAGCACACAGACAGCCAAGGGAGATCACGAATGCCACACAGCTCCGCAGAGGCCGCAACACTCTGACCAGTAGCAGGATCAAGAGGCAGCAAGTAGCTAGCGTTTCAGAAACTCTGCTATCCATCCCGCTGCCACCCTTCTCTTTCTTTCTTTCTTTCTTTCCCTTCCTTCCTTCCTTCCTTCCTTCCTTCCTTCCTTCCTTCCTTTCTCCCTCCCTCCCTCCCTTCCTCTCTCTCTCTTTCTTTGTTTTTGGGGAGAAGAAGGTGGGAGTTCTGGCTTCTGTCATTGCTTCTCCACTGGACACGGGTGTTGGCAGGTGGACCCACACCCCCAGCCTGTGTCTGTCTGTCCCTAGTGGGGCAGGGCTCTGGGGAGGGGAGGCTCCAGGACACACGGGTGAGGGCGTCTGCCCAGGGAGGTCAGGGTGGAATCCTAGTAGTGTAAAGCATGTCTGCAGGTGTCTTTCTTTCTCTCTCCTTTTCTATCTCTCCTTCCTCTCTCTCCTATACAATAAAATGGAAAAAATGACCGCTGAGAGCAGTGGATTCAGAGTGCCAGCACCAAGCCCTAGTGATAACCCTGGAGGTGAAATAATAACAATAATAGTAAGTTTTCTTCACTTGGTGTTTCATATTCCCTTGGTGTGTTTCTTTATAGAGCCCCCCAGTGAGTAAGATCACTCAACATTTTCCTCTTATATAAGTTTCTTTAAGTGGGCCGGGCAGTAGCACACCAGGTTGAGCACACATAATACAAACCACAAGGACTGGTGTAAGGATCCTGATTCAAGCCCCCGGCTCCCCACCTGCAGGGGAGTCGCTTCACAGGTGGTGAAGCAGGTCTGCAGGTGTCTATCTTTCTCTCCCCCTCTCTGTCTTCCCCTCCTCTCCCAACTGTTCTCTGTCCTATAAAAAATCATAAAAAATAAGTTTCTTTAATATTCTTTGTAGGACTGCCTTGGTAACAGTGAATTCCTTGAACTGCTCTTGTCTGAGATGCTCTTTGCTATTCATTGAGATCTAAGTGCTAACCTGTTTGTGTAGATTACTCTTGACTAGAGGTCCTTTTCATGCATAACTCTGAATATATCAAGTCATTATTTTCTAGCTTTAGACTTTCTGCTGAAAAATCTGAAAGTCTGCTGGGAATTCCCTTGTCAGGGAACTCTTGATCTTCCTCTTGCTGTTTTTAAGATTCTCTCTTTATCTTTGACCTTTGCCATTTTAATTATTATTGCTTCTTCAAATAAGAACTCTGCCCTTCCTCTCTTCTCTTTCTTGCACTTCTATGATACAAGTACTGTTCATTTTGATGCTATCCCATAACTTTCTTACATCATGTTTATTTGTTTTACTTCATTTTGGTGGCTTTTTTTCTCCAGCACCAGGGCCTTATACGTGTATGATTCCACTGTTTCTGGGTCTTTTTATTCCTTCCTTTTTTTCTGAGAGAGAACATGAGAGTCACTTCAGCACTGCTCTACACCCTTGCCCTGGAGCTTACCCTGATGCCATTCTTAGCACTTCTGTGTGGTGCTTGGATCCAAACCTCAGCATGGCAAAATATCCCCTTTGCTAGGGAGCTATCTCCTAGTCCTGGCTTTGTTTGCTGCATTTGTTTTAAATGTGTTTTGTTTTGGTTAGACGGTTCTCTATCTTCCAGCTCACCACTTTGACTTTTGGCTTCCGTCTTCCAGCTGGTGGTCCCCACTAATGAATGTATTTTTGGCTCAAATACTATATTGTTCGCTCCTGATTTCTGAAGTTATTTCTCTCATGCCTTTTTTGACTTGTTGAAATTGTCTTTCATGAACTCATTTTAGTGGTCATCATTTGCACCATAGCTTTGAAGTCTTCTTTAGAAAGGTTTCATAGCTCTTTTGACTTTGGAGCTTTCTTCAAGCAGCTGTCCTAACTCGTCAGTGTAGATAATCTCCTCAACGTTACTACATTTAATGGCCTGTGAGCAACTGCACCAGAAGTTATTGCTTCAGTCAGCCTGGGCAGTAACCAGGGGCTCACGTGCCTGACAGAGGAGACAGCATAAAGAACAGGCCGGCCTGAGTATCAACCAGGGAGTTCAGGATACAAATGCCTAGTAGCCATTCGGTGGCTGAGCATGAAGGTTCAGGTAGGAAATGACATGGGAGTCCAGGTGGAGACAGAGGAGTAGAGTCTTGACAGTTGGAAAGGTAGCAGGGCAGCACTGAGCTCCCCAGTTTACTGGCTATGCTGTGGGAGGCCTGCAAGGTGTCTTCTGATGCAAAAGCTGTGACTTGCCTGCCAGCAGTCCAGTGTGAGGTGGGAAGGGCAGGGTTTGTTTCTCTGTCAAGATTCAGCACTCTTTTTAAAACTTTTAATTTAATTTATTTACTATTGTATATAGACAGAGAGAAATTGAGAGAGGATGGGGAAATAGAGAGGAAGAGATACACCTGCAGCCCTGCTTCACCACTAGCGAAGCTTTTCCCCTACAGGTGGGGACCAGGGCCTTGACCCTGGCTCCCTGCACCTTGTAATATGTGCGCTCAACCAGGTGTGCCACCACCCAGCCCCCAAGGATTCGGCTGTCTTGATAGACAGCGCTCCATCCCTCAGCTAAATCTGCTGCTGCTAAAGGTCTCAGTGGGGTTCTTTTCCAGGAATCTTCTTCCAGGGTTTTATTTATTAATTAATTTATATTTATTTATTGTTGGACAAAGATAGAAATTGAGAATGGGGATAGAGAGGGAGAGAGACAGAGAGACACTTGCAGCATCTTTACCACTCATGAAGCTTTCCCCCTGCAGGTGGGGACCGGGGGCTTGAACCTGGGTCCTTGTGTACTGCACTAAAGGTGTGCGCTCAACCAGGTGCACCACTGCCCGGCCTGTTTCAACATGGCCTCCATAAGCCCTGCTCTCCGTGAGTTTGTTGAAGTCACCAGGGTGGCTGCTGCCGCAACACCCACCTAGTTCAGAGCTTTCAGTCGCGCACATCCTAGTGCTGCCATGTCACAGGTATTGAACTGCTATACGACCCAGCTCTGGGGGTCCACCTGCTCCCCAGCCTACAGCTGCTCATCTTAGAGATCACTCCCCAACGTAGAGACTTCTTTCTCGGGGGAAGGGTGCTGCTTGGTTGTCTTATTCCTTGCTTGTTTGAACTTCAGGTCTCTCTCTTCGTAGACCTTGCAATGTCTTCTCACTGTTGTTGAAGGAGGAGAAGACAGATCATCCTTATTCAGCCATCATGGTCCCACTCTGTGTAGTGGGCTTCACGCTTACACAGAGGAATAATGCCAGGCTTCCACCTCTGGAACTGGAGACATTACTTCAAGCTCCAGTTCTGTCATTTGTGAAGACGTGAAGAATCACATGCCTCTTCTCATTCTTTGTTTTAAAATATTGGGTTTGGGGCCAGGCAGTGGTGCTCCTAGTTGAGCACACACATCACAATGAGCTAGGGCCTGGGTTCAAGCCCCTGGTCCCCACCTGCAGGAGGATGTCTCAGCGAGTGGCTGCAGGCATCTCTCGGTCTCTTCTTCTCTCTCCCCCTCTATCTCTCCCATCCCTCTCAATTTCTCTCCGTCTCTATCCAATAATAAATGAATACAAATGTTTAAATAAATAAATTAAAAGCTGGGTTCTTATTATTTATTGCCTGTGTCAAATCTTGGCTAATTGATTATTTATACAGACATCTCCAATTACTATCACTTCTCTGTGAGAATGATGGTTACTTCTGACTTCATTGTAATAGCACCGTCAGGCAGCTCAAGATCCAAAGTGACAGAAAAGCGTGCGTTTCCCTCCGCTGAGCTGTCCACCCGCCCCAGCGTGTGTCCACTGGTGTTTCTTAGTTCACCCTGCATCCGCCAGGGTTGCCTTGACTCGGTCCTTACCCTTCACATCAGCACGGAAGTTGCCGTAAGAATTTCAGGGCTGTATTAGGGGAGGCGTTGGGCAGGGAACTGAAGGCTCTTTGAGCATGCCCTCACTCTTCATAGTTTTCCCTTCATTAATGGCTTTGCAGCCTGACATGTGCGCACGATCTCACTGGAAGCAACAGAAGCTGTGCCAACCTTCCTTAAGGAAGGGAATGGGCCACTTAGCTATTTCTTCTCACTTTGATCTAGGGGAAAAAAAAAAGTTTTTCTGGGAGCATTTCCTTACACTGGCTTGAGCTCATTATCTGAAATTGGTCGTAAAAAAGGGCTTGTGCCTGTTTGGAGCTTCCTGGGTTGCAATCCAGACTCACATTTTCAACCCTTTCACTTCCTGAGCCGTAGACCCACACTTTCCAATGGAGCAGAATCGCACACCTCAGCTCTCTGCTGAGGACCAGCTCAGTGTCTGACCTGGGGGCAGGCTCAGCTGGACAGAGAGGCTGAGCAGATGAAGAAAGGTTCTGGGTTCCTGGAGCTCAGACCCCCTCAACATGTAGACCATAAACAAATAGCAAGTGCTTCAGGTTACACTGAGTGCCACGGTGAGGCAAGATACGCCACACAGGTGGCGGCTTCGGACTGCGTGGTCAGCAGGGCCTTGTTGAAAGGTGACACAGAGCTGATGGCAGCCAGAGGAGGACCCAGGAGAGGAAAATTCCAGGAAGAATCTCCTTTATTTGAGCATATTAGATGAGAGTGACATGGCTTATAAGCACCCCAAGGGTGACTGGTGTGGTGTAGCTTAGTGAGCCCTAACAAAGTGGAAGCCTGTGTCTTTCCCTGCAACCTCCATGTTTCTCTAACCCCTTCCGTGGCTCCAGAGTCCTGCTGGGACCTCCTGTAGCCCCTCCCTTTCCTCCAGTTCCACGTGCAGCTAACCCCAAAGTGTGCCAGAGCTTGTGGCCTCACTCCAAGACGACCTTGAATTTTATAAAGAGGCAGGTGGTGCTGCGACGGGAAGAGTGCCCGCATTACGTGCAAGGACCTGGGTTCAAATGCCCAGTCTGCACCTGCAAGGACCTGGGTTCGAGCCCCCTAGTCCCCACCTGCAGGGGGAAAGCTTCACAAGTAGTGAAGCAGGGTTGCAGGTATCTCTCTTCCTTTCTCTATCTCCCCCTCCCCTCTTAATTTCTCTCTTTCTCTCTATTATTTTCAGTACTTTATTTTTTATTAGTGGTTTAATATTCATTAACAAAACTACATGTCAACGGGTATAATTCCACACTGTTCTCACCATCAGAGTTTTGAATCCCCTGTCCCTCATTGCAAACCAAAGGAGTTCTCCCAAGGCTGCAGACACGGTTAACCATCATCTCTAGAGCTGTCTGTCTAGACTTGTACATAACTGCCCCCTTTACTTCCAGGTGCAGGTCTCTCTTCCCCTCCAAGACACTCATGATCCTGTTACTGTACCCAAATGTCCCTCCTTTTTTCTCCTCTCTCTCCAGGTCCTGATGGAGTTGGAGTTCAGAGCCCTCTGGGCATCTTCTCCTGACATTTATTCCCCTCTGGGAGTCTGGACCCGAATCCTTTATGGGGAGCAGAAGGTGGGAGTTCTGGCTTCTGTCATTGCTTCTCCGCTGGACATGGGTGTTGGCAGGTGGATCTACACCCCCATCCTGTCTCTGTCTGTCCCTAGTGGGGCAGGGCTCTGGGGAGGGGAGGCTCCAGGACACATGGGTGAGGGCGTCTGTCCAGGGAGGTCAGGATGGCATCATGGCAGCATCTGCAGCCTGGTGGCTGAGGCTGCGGATGTTTTAGCTGTACTTGATGTATTCTGTTTGGGTCTCTTGTATTTATTTGTTTTTTTGGGGGGAGAACAATCTGATCTCTGTTACTCCATGGCCTCACCTCCTGGAAGTCCTCTTATTTTTAAGGGAAAAAAATGTCTTCTCAGAGTGGTAGATTCATCATACAACCCCTGAACCTGAGCTATAACCTTGGTGGAAACAAACAAAATTAAACTGACCCTTGTATAAGTATGTAGATGGTCTCAGCCTGGCCATTCCAACCATTCCATCAGCAGACTGACCCTAGATAGACGGCACTAAATGTTAATGTCTTTTGTTGTTGTTGTTGTTGTGTTATTTGTTTACCAGAGCCCGGCTCATCTCTGGCTGGTGGTGGTGCAGGGGATTAAACCTGGGACTCGAAAGCCCCAGGCAGGAGAGTCTCTTTGTATAACCGTTATGCTAGCTCCCCTACCCTGAAGGTACTAATTCTTTTACAGAAGAACTGAGACACAGAAAAGTCAGTTTCCCAAAGTCGCTTGCACAATAAGTACTAGAACCAAGCCCCAAGTCCAGGGAGTTCCGAATCTCCACTGGTAACCACCTAAGAGAGACAGGACCCCCCCCCCCCAGTTACATTCTCACCCACTCCACACTAACCCATGGGCCCCAGCACAAGACGGACCCTCGGGGACATTCCCTGAGGAACCATGGGCAGGACTACTGCCTGAGACCAGGGACACATCTGCCCATGTGGCTGATGGCTCCCTGGGCTTCCAGAAAGTGTTAGTTCTTGTTCCGTTAAGGGCTTTGTGGGCAAGGCCACTCTGCGTGGAGGACCACAGTTGTGGAAACTTCTCCCCACCGCCCCCACTTCCTGCACTGCTGGGGAGCTGACGGCACCACTCTCACGGCCTCCGGTGGTGGTGAGAGAAGTAGGTCCTTAGCTGCACAAGCAAGTAGAGTGTTTATGATGAACTGCCACCTTCTGTTCACTTTTACTCTTTTAAAATTATCTTTACTTATTATTGGATAGACAGCCAGAAGTAGAGAGGGAAGGAGAAGATAGAGAGGGAGAGAGAAAGAGAGAGGGAGAGGGAGAGAGAGACCCCTGCATCCCTGCATCATCACTTGTGAAGCCTCTCCCTTGCAGGTGGGGAGCAGGGGCTTGAACCTGGTCCTTGAACACTGTGATGTGTGCGCTCAACCAGGTGTGCCACCACTGCCTGGTCCTTGTCTTCGCTGCTGCCAAAGGGATTGCTGACGTTAGGGCTGCCCGGGGCACTATGTTTCCCTTGGAAATGCTGGTTCAGTTGGTGTTCATCTGAGCTAGGAGCTCTCTCTCTCTCTCTCTTTCTTTCTTTCTTTCTTTCTTTCTTTCTTTCTTTCTTTCTTTCTTACTTTTTTTAATCTTTATTTATTTATTGGATAGACACAGCCAGAAATCAAGAGGGAGGGCAGAGACAGAGAGGGAGAGAGACAGAGAGACACCTGCAGCCCTGCTTCACCACTTGCAAAGCTTTCCCCCTGCAGGTGGGGACCGAGGGTTTGAACCCAGGTCCTGTTGCATTGTAACCTGTGCACTCAACCAGGGGTGCCACTACCCCATGATCCCACCCCTTTCTTTGTATTTCTCTGTCTCATTAAAGATTTATTTGAAGGTCACTAGAGCACTGCTTAGCTCTGGCTTATGGTGGAACCAGAGATTGAACCTGGGGCCTCTGATACTTTCATATATGTAAGTCTGGCGCAAAAACCACTGTGCTATCTCCCCATGCCCACTTACAGTTCTTAACACAAAGAGACACGAGTGAGAAAGACAAGGGAGCTGGGAAGAAGAGATGGGCCTCCTGGGCTGACAGCAATGATTCCCAGGTAGCCATACCTTCTGACCTGCTCACACCTCCCCCCTGGCCGCACACAGCTCTCTGGCCAGGCCCAGAGGTCTGATTTGCATTGAGCAGAGTTGGTGCTCAGCGTGTCTGAATTCCCACCCGGAAGTGGGCCAGAGCAGGCTGCTGTCCCCAGGGCACAGGGCAGAGCAGATCCCAGTTAGACGCTTAGCTGGGGCTGGCCCAGTCTCCCTGAACGCCTGCACCCCAGTGAATGGAGTGACTTCTGCAGGCTGGCAGGAAGGCAGCGCCCTGTGGGCTGCTCAGGTTTCAGACTGAAGTGCAAAGCCTCTCACTGCTCTGAGTGCCAGAGCTGGGCTGGTGCCCAGGACTAAGCCAGACCCGATCACAGCAGCACACAACAAGCAAAGCAGAAGCCTGTAGCATTGCGTGACAGCCCTTCAGAGAAAGCACTTAGAGCCCTGACAGAGCTGGGGCTGGTTTGAGTAGTAACAGCTTCCCAAGGTGCTCTTGTCAGCTTTGAAGGGGTCATGTTTACTTGGTTGTGGACTACATTTTATTTTTTCTTTTTCTTTTTGTTGCCCTTGTTGTTGTAGTTATTATTGTTGTTGTTGGATAGGACAGAGAGAAATGGAGAGAGGAGGGGAAGACAGAGAGGGGGAGAGACAGACAGACACCTGCAGACCTGCTTCACCGCCTGTGAAGCGACTCCCCTGCAGGTGGGGAGCCGGGGGCTCGAACTGGGATCCTTAAGCCGGTCCTTGCGCTTTGCACCACCTGCACTTAACCCACTGCGCTACCGCCTGGCTCCCAATGAACTACATTGTTTTAATTGATTTATTTGGTTTTATTTTATCTTGCCACCAATGTTCTTAGTACTTAATGGGGTGGTACTTAATGGCTTAATGGGGTGTGCCACAGCCTGCCTGCCCCCCCACCATTATGCTGTCTTCAACCTCATACAATAAACATCTAAATGCCCTTCATTCGGTTACGCACGCGCGCACGCGCACGCACACACGCACACACACTCATGCACACACACACATGCACACACACGCACACACGCACACGCACACACACATGCACACGCACACACGTGCGCACACACACACACTCACACACACACACATGCACACACACGCACACACACACTCATACACACACACACTCACACACACATGCATACACATGCACACACACACACACACACTCACACACACACAGCTACAGGATGTTGGGCACATGGGGACCAGCATGTCCTGCAGGCTCCCAGCCAGGGGTGGTCAGGAGACATGGGAGCGGCCGCAACACCTGCTGGCAGCTGCTGTCACTGTCCTTTCTGTTGTCAGCAGCAGCTGGTCACAGAGCTCAGCGCAGGCGGCAGGCAGTGCGGCCGGCAGTCTGCTCATGGGCCTGCAGCCCCGGCAGGGTGGTCAGCGGCAGTGCGGCCGGCAGTCTGCTCATGGGCCTGCAGCCCCGGCAGGGTGGTCAGCGGCAGTGCGGCCGGCAGTCTGCTCATGGGCCTGCAGCCCCGGCAGGGTGGTCAGCGGCAGTGCGGCCGGCAGTCTGCTCATGGGCCTGCAGCCCCGGCAGGGTGGTCAGCGGCAGTGCGGCCGGCAGTCTGCTCATGGGCTGCAGCCCCGGCAGGGTGGTCAGCGGCAGTGCGGCCGGCAGTCTGCTCATGGGCTGCAGCCCCGGCAGGGTGGTCAGCGGCAGTGCGGCCGGCAGTCTGCTCATGGGCTGCAGCCCCAGTTCTGGCACTGGGTGGACGCAGGGCACGTCCTGAGCAGCACGGTGCATCATGCTCATCCAAAATTTATCACACAATCGATCCTTTCACTACAGTGCCCCAATTGAAAGAGACTTCTCGTGCGCTGAAATGCAGATGAGAGGGAAGAAAAATCACCAGCGGAGAGGAAGATTAGTCCAGGACACAGGCTAGAACGATGATGTCAGTGGCACATGTCTCAAGAGGCAGGAAGCAGGCACCCCGAGGGCAGGGAGCAGACGGGTCCAGACGGGGCAAGCGGCAGCCCACAGCCCTCTGGTGCTGGGCACATGGCTGCTGGTGGGAGTGGCTGACATGCCCACCATCACAGGCAGCACTGTCTGTAGGTGAGTCCGCGGGCGGTGAGACCCGGCCACTCCTTCAGGGGGCGGGAGGGTGAAGGGGGAGATGTCCAGGCTTGAGAGCGGAGCAAGGGAGGGCTGCCTTGCTGGGTTGCTTGCTCCAGTGTGGTCTTCCCTTGTTATTTTTCTTCTGTTTTTGCCTCTAGGATTATCGCTGCGGTGATGGTGCTGGCACTACAAATCCACTGCTCCTAGTGGCAGTTTTTCCATTGTATTGTATAGAGAGAGAGGTTGAGAGGGAAAGAGGCGGTAGAGAGGGAGAGAGACAGAGAGACACCTGCAGACTTGTTTCACCACCTGTGAAGCTCCCCTTCCAGGTGGGGAGCCGGGGGCTTGAACCTGTGGATCTTCGTGCTTGGCACTTACTATGTGCACTTACCCAGTGCACCGCCATCCAGCTCTGGTAGTATTTTCTTTTTCCCCTTTTACCAGAGTTCTGCTAAACTTGAGCTTCGAGCAGTGCTGGTGCTTGTGCCAAGCCCTGGCTGCCTCAGGAGAGGCCTATGTGTGGAAGAGGCCTGTGTGCCAGCTGCCGCCAGGCACCGGGGAGGGCCAGAGGTGCTTCAGAGCCCCGTGCCTGCCTGCCTCTCCTGCCCAGCCCCCTCCAGCTGGTGCACGCCAGGCTGTGCTTCACGTGAGCAGGAGAAGCAGAACTCAGGCTCTGGAAGGCCCCCTCCTGGGCAACAGGGCCCTTGGGGCTCCATGGGGCTCAGGTGTCCAGGGGTGTCCTGGAGGGGTCACCAGCGCTGACACTGCAGACTGCCCCCAGATGGAGCAAGTGGCTTCACCGCCACGGCCGGCTCTGGCCTCTCTGTGAAGTGACTGTGGGGGCAGAGGGAGTGACAGGGCTGGGTGAGGGCTCAGTGCACTTAGCTTCCACCAAGTACACAAGAGGCCAGCTTTGCAAAGGTGGTGTGGGGTAATTATGAATATTGGGGGCTCCGGAATTCTCAGATGGGGACGGGGAAAGCCCCAGAGCACATCAGACTGGAGCTGCTGTGTGCTTGCAGAGTGGTAGCTGAAGGGCTTCGCAGGGGGAGCAAAGACAGTCAGCCTTTGGGACTTTGGAGAGAAAGCTCCTAGCTGGGGAAGCTTGATCCTTAATGCTTGGGGGAAAAAATTCTTAAATTTGGGTGGTACAGCAAAATGGTTATGCAAAGAGACGTTCATGCCTGAGGCTCTCAAGTCCCAGGTTCAATACCCCATACCTCCATAAGCCAGGGCTAAGCAGTGCTCTGGTAAAAAAAAAAAAAAAAAAAAATCTTAATGCTTGGTGCTCACGTTCACAAGCTGTCTGTTGAGGACCTGAGCAGAGTCACAGTCAGTTTGGCATGGAGAAGCTTCTCACTTGCTAGGTGGGTGGGAGACCCCCTTCCCTGGAAGGGGGCACCTGTAACCAATCCCCCATTTTTGCCTTCAGTCAAACAGCTGTCAACTCAGACAGTGGTTCTCTGTGACTTTTGTTTTTATCATTTTTATTGGGAGGGTGTAACAGTCTACAGTACAGCTGCTAATACACAGGGACGACTTCTCACCTCCCTGTGACAGGTGTCTGCAGACACATCCAGCCCCCAGCACAGCTCCTTCCTGCCGCCACCACCAGGACCTCTAAGCCCCTCCAGGATGCCTTCTCCCCTTCCCAAAGTCCTTTCCTTTGGTGTGACACGCCACACTGAGCCCACTTCACCATGCCTTACCTTCCCTCCTTGCTGCTTATGCACCACCTTTGGGCAGGCTGGTCTCACTAAACATGATGCCTTCAAGTCCCACCAAGATGATGCAGAGGAGGAGACTGTCCATTTCTGAAGGCAGAGCAGGCTGTACCGTGTGGATCAGCAGTGGGCTGGCTGCTCCAGGCTGCACTGTGTGGATCTGCAGTGAGCTTGCTGCTCCAGGCTGCACTGTGTGGATCTGCAGTGGGCTGGCTGCTCCAGGCTGCACTGTGTGGATCTGCAGTAACTTGCTGCTCCAGGCTGCACTGTGTGGATCTGCAGTGAGCTTGCTGCTCCAGGCTGCTCCAGGCTGCACTGTGTGCCCTCGGCAGTGAGCTGGCTGCTCCAGGCTGCACTGTGTGGATCTGCAGTGGGCTTGCTGCTCCAGGCTGCACTGTGTGCCCTCGGCAGTGAGCTGGCTGCTCCAGGCTGCTCTGTGTACCCTCGGCAGTGGGCTGGCTGCTCCAGGCTGCTCTGTGTGCCCTCGGCAGTGAGCTGGCTGCTCCAGGCTCCTCTGTGTACCCTCGGCAGTGAGCTGGCTGCTCCAGGCTGCTCTGTGTGCCCTCGGCAGTGGGCTGGCTGCTCCAGGCTGCTCTGTGTACTCTCGGCAGTGAGCTGGCTGCTCCAGGCTGCTCTGTGTACCCTCGGCAGTGAGCTGGCTGCTCCAGGCTGCACTGTGTGCCCTCGGCAGTGGGCTGGCTGCTCCAGGCTGCTCTGTGTGCCCTCGGCAGTGGGCTGGCTGCTCCAGGCTGCACTGTGTGCCCTCGGCAGTGGGCTGGCTGCTCCAGGCTGCTCAGTGTGGATCTGCAGTGAGCTGGCTGCTCCAGGCTGCTCTGTGTGGATCTGCAGTGAGCTGGCTGCTCCAGGCTGCACTGTGTGCCCTCGGCAGTGAGCTGGCTGCTCCAGGCTGCTCTGTGTGCCCTCGGCAGTGAGCTGGCTGCTCCAGGCTGCTCTGTGTGCCCTCGGCAGTGAGCTGGCTGCTCCAGGCTGCACTGTGTGCCCTCGGCAGTGAGCTGGCTGCTCCAGGCTGCTCTGTGTGCCCTCGGCAGTGAGCTGGCTGCTCCAGGCTGCACTGTGTGCCCTCGGCAGTGAGCTGGCTGCTCCAGGCTGCTCTGTGTGCCCTCGGCAGTGAGCTGGCTGCTCCAGGCTGCTCTGTTTGCCCTCGGCAGTGAGCTGGCTGCTCCAGGCTGCTCTGTGTACCCTCGGCAGTGAGCTGGCTGCTCCAGGCTGCTCTGTGTGCCCTCGGCAGTGGGCTGGCTGCTCCAGGCTGCTCTGTGTACCCTCGGCAGTGAGCTGGCTGCTCCAGGCTGCTCTGTGTGCCCTCGGCAGTGAGCTGGCTGCTCCAGGCTGCTCTGTTTGCCCTCGGCAGTGAGCTGGCTGCTCCAGGCTGCTCTGTGTACCCTCGGCAGTGAGCTGGCTGCTCCAGGCTGCTCTGTGTGCCCTCGGCAGTGAGCTGGCTGCTCCAGGCTGCACTGTGTGCCCTCGGCAGTGAGCTGGCTGCTCCAGGCTGCTCTGTGTGCCCTCGGCAGTGGGCTGGCTGCTCCAGGCTGCACTGTGTGCCCTCGGCAGTGAGCTGGCTGCTCCAGGCTGCTCTGTGTGCCCTCGGCAGTGAGCTGGCTGCTCCAGGCTCCTCTGTGTACCCTCGGCAGTGAGCTGGCTGCTCCAGGCTGCTCTGTGTACCCTCGGCAGTGAGCTGGCTGCTCCAGGCTGCTCTGTGTGCCCTCGGCAGTGGGCTGGCTGCTCCAGGCTGCTCTGTGTACCCTCGGCAGTGAGCTGGCTGCTCCAGGCTGCTCTGTGTACCCTCGGCAGTGGGCTGGCTGCTCCAGGCTGCTCTGTGTGCCCTCGGCAGTGGGCTGGCTGCTCCAGGCTGCTCTGTGTGCCCTCGGCAGTGAGCTGGCTGCTCCAGGCTGCTCTGTGTACCCTCGGCAGTGAGCTGGCTGCTCCAGGCTGCACTGTGTGCCCTCGGCAGTGAGCTGGCTGCTCCAGGCTGCACTGTGTGGATCTGCAGTGAGCTTGCTGCTCCAGGCTGCTCCAGGCTGCTCTGTTTGCCCTCGGCAGTGGGCTGGCTGCTCCAGGCTGCACTGTGTGCCCTCGGCAGTGGGCTGGCTGCTCCAGGCTGCTCTGTGTGCCCTCGGCAGTGAGCTGGCTGCTCCAGGCTGCACTGTGTGGATCTGCAGTGAGCTTGCTGCTCCAGGCTGCTCCAGGCTGCTCTGTTTGCCCTCGGCAGTGAGCTGGCTGCTCCAGGCTGCTCTGTGTGCCCTCGGCAGTGGGCTGGCTGCTCCAGGCTGCACTGTGTGCCCTCGGCAGTGGGCTGGCTGCTCCAGGCTGCACTGTGTGCCCTCGGCAGTGGGCTGGCTGCTCCAGGCTGCTCTGTGTGCCCTCGGCAGTGGGCTGGCTGCTCCAGGCTGCACTGTGTGGATCTGCAGTGAGCTGGCTGCTCCAGGCTGCACTGTGTGCCCTCAGCAGTGGGCTGGCTGCTCCAGGCTGCTCTGTTTGCCCTCGGCAGTGAGCTGGCTGCTCCAGGCTGCACTGTGTGCCCTCGGCAGTGGGCTGGCTGCTCCAGGCTGCACTGTGTGCCCTCGGCAGTGGGCTGGCTGCTCCAGGCTGCACTGTGTGCCCTCGGCAGTGAGCTGGCTGCTCCAGGCTGCTCTGTGTGCCCTCGGCAGTGGGCTGGCTGCTCCAGGCTGCTCAGTGTGGATCTGCAGTGAGCTTGCTGCTCCAGGCTGCTCCAGGCTGCTCTGTTTGCCCTCGGCAGTGGGCTGGCTGCTCCAGGCTCCTCTGTGTGCCCTCGGCAGTGGGCTGGCTGCTCCTGGCTGCTCTGTGTGCCCTCGGCAGTGGGCTGGCTGCTCCAGGCTGCACTGTGTGCCCTCGGCAGTGGGCTGGCTGCTCCAGGCTGCACTGTGTGGATCTGCAGTGAGCTGGCTGCTCCAGGCTGCACTGTGTGGATCTGCAGTGAGCTTGCTGCTCCAGGCTGCTCCAGGCTGCTCTGTTTGCCCTCGGCAGTGAGCTGGCTGCTCCAGGCTGCTCTGTGTGCCCTCGGCAGTGAGCTGGCTGCTCCAGGCTGCACTGTGTGCCCTCGGCAGTGAGCTGGCTGCTCCAGGCTGCTCTGTGTGCCCTCGGCAGTGGGCTGGCTGCTCCAGGCTGCACTGTGTGCCCTCGGCAGTGAGCTGGCTGCTCCAGGCTGCTCTGTGTGCCCTCGGCAGTGAGCTGGCTGCTCCAGGCTCCTCTGTGTACCCTCGGCAGTGAGCTGGCTGCTCCAGGCTGCTCTGTGTACCCTCGGCAGTGAGCTGGCTGCTCCAGGCTGCTCTGTGTGCCCTCGGCAGTGGGCTGGCTGCTCCAGGCTGCTCTGTGTACCCTCGGCAGTGAGCTGGCTGCTCCAGGCTGCTCTGTGTACCCTCGGCAGTGGGCTGGCTGCTCCAGGCTGCTCTGTGTGCCCTCGGCAGTGGGCTGGCTGCTCCAGGCTGCTCTGTGTGCCCTCGGCAGTGAGCTGGCTGCTCCAGGCTGCTCTGTGTACCCTCGGCAGTGAGCTGGCTGCTCCAGGCTGCACTGTGTGCCCTCGGCAGTGAGCTGGCTGCTCCAGGCTGCACTGTGTGGATCTGCAGTGAGCTTGCTGCTCCAGGCTGCTCCAGGCTGCTCTGTTTGCCCTCGGCAGTGGGCTGGCTGCTCCAGGCTGCACTGTGTGCCCTCGGCAGTGGGCTGGCTGCTCCAGGCTGCTCTGTGTGCCCTCGGCAGTGAGCTGGCTGCTCCAGGCTGCACTGTGTGGATCTGCAGTGAGCTTGCTGCTCCAGGCTGCTCCAGGCTGCTCTGTTTGCCCTCGGCAGTGAGCTGGCTGCTCCAGGCTGCTCTGTGTGCCCTCGGCAGTGGGCTGGCTGCTCCAGGCTGCACTGTGTGCCCTCGGCAGTGAGCTGGCTGCTCCAGGCTGCTCTGTGTGCCCTCGGCAGTGGGCTTGGCTGCTTGCCCGCACCCTGGTGGTCCTCCTGTTGTGTGGGCATCTGCTCAGTTCCCTCTGCCTCACACTCATGTCCTGATTACACACATGCTCCATAGGTGAGTATCTTTCACTGTGAAAAAGCAAAAGTTAGGGGCCAGCCAGTGGCACACCTGGCAGAGCATACAGGATACAGTGCCTAAGGACTTGGGTTCGAGCCCCATGTCCCCACCTGCAGAGAGAAAACTTTGCAAGAGGTGAGGATGGGCTGCAGGTGTTTCTCTGTCTCTCCCCCTCTCTATCTCCCACTCTCCCTCTCAATTTCTCTGCCTCTATCCAATAAATAAATAAATAAATAAATAAATAAATAAATAAATAAATAGTTTTTTGTAAAACGCAAGAACTTCTGCTGGGCTTTTGTTTGGGGCTTATCAAATGCGAGCTTACTAGGCTCATACATGCCATGGTGGGAAAATACTCAAGAGGAAAAGGACAGGCTGACACCTGGCTGGAGCCATGAATCCTTAATTTTAGTTCCTCAGCGTTCAGCTACAATGTGGACAGGTCCCAGAAGAACAGTGTCACTGTGGCCAGTTGTTTCTCCAGAGGACAAATAGCAAGTGAGAACTAAGGTCAAGAGCAATTCTTTTTTTATATTTATTTATTTATTTATAATAGTTTTTTCCTTTCTCATCCTTCTCCTCCTCCTCCTCCTCCTCCTTCTTCTTTTACCAGAGCACTGCTCAGCTCTGGCTTCGTGGTTCAGGGGACTGAACCTGGGACTTCAGAGCCTCAGGCATGAGAGTCTATTTGCATGGCCATTATGTTACCTAGCCCCACCCATTATTAATGGTTTGCTCCAAGATTGTAATATTACAAAGTATCTTTCCACACCACACCTGCCACCAAAGTTCTGCATCCCTACCTTCACAAAGATCACCACCACAGTTCTCAAGAGCAAATTCTTACAAGATGAGCATGAAACATTCAGGGGTGGAAAATACTGCTCATAAAGCGTTCTCAGCACTAGAGCTCACAGACCATGTTTATCTGAGCCTTGTGTGGTGAAGCACTTTCTTAAAACTGAAAGAATGTTTCTTGTGATGCCAAGAACCACTCTTACCCAGAGGTTGCAAACAAAGCAGGAAGAATGTCTGTCCACAGACCAATCATTCTCCACACTTCTTCTCTGACTCTTGCCTCGGTGTCTTCCTTGGACCAAAGAGCCATGGTGATGGACTCCCAGAAGCCATCACAGACAGTTCTGGGATAGGCACTGGCTTCAGAAAATGATGTTTTAAAGTCTACTTGGTTTTGCTGTGGACTTTAAAGGGCTCTGCTGAAGCAGTGCAGAGGACTGTGCTGTGCAAACCCCGAACCTTTATAAAGGGACAAACAGACTGCAGCAGTGTGGAAGGCTATGCTGTGTAAACCCTGAACCTTTATAAAGGGACAAACAGACTGCAGCAGTGCATAGGGCTGTGCTGTGCAAACCCCGAACCTTATAAAGGGACAAACAGACGTGCAGCAGTGCAGAGGGCTGTGCTGCGCTCCCACTGGGCTCATCAGATGACTCATTCACATAAACTTATTAAAAAATTTCTTTCTTTTATAATTAGGCCACAAGCATTAATTAGAGCATCAAAGAATATGTATTTAGCCATTAAATCTTCCCAACCAGCCAAAACCAAGGGCAAAGAAAAAAAAAAACTGTTGAGCATTTGGAACTTTAAAATGCAGGCTTAGAACGACCATTTTGGAGCTGAACATTTCTCATTAGCAGAATCAGCCTCCAAAAAGAAAAAGGAAAACTAAAATTAACTCACAAATCCTTCTGCTTATAAGAATTATCTTGTGGGGCCAGGAGGTGGTATACCTGGTTAAGCACACACATTATAATGCAGATGGACCCAGGTTCAAGCCCCTGGCCCCCCCACCGCCACCCTGCAGGAGAAAAGCTTCACAACTGAAGCAGTATTGCAGGTGTTTCTCTGTCTCTCTCCCTCTCTCCCCCTTCCCTCCTAATTTCTCTCTGTCCCATCAAATTAAAAGGAAAGGTGGTGGGGGCACTGGGAGCAGGTACTGCCCAGAAATGACCCTGGTAGCAATTAAGAGGGAGGAGGCAGCTCGGGGAAGATGACCACGGGACTCTGAAACCTAGTTCCATCAGGATCCAGAGAAAGAGAAGGAAAAAAGGAAAGACATTCAGAAGTAGTAGCAGGTGTAGGTGTGACTTAGAATGGAAGAGAAGGTAGGACCATAGAGAAAAAATGGCGAGAGAGAGAGAGAGAAATCGTAGTCAACCCATATCTGTGACCTTGACGTTTAAAGGGAATGGAGACACAGCTCTGGCGGTGGGAAAGGTGTGGGACTGTACCTCTGTCAGCTTGTATTTTAAAATTTTATTTACTTATTACTGGATAGACACACAGAGAAATTGAGGGACGGGGGAGATAGAGACAGAGAGACACCTGCATCCCTGCTTCACCACTTGTGAAGCTTTCCCCCCTGCAGGTGGGGACTGGATGCTTGCACACTGTAATGTGAGCGCTTAACCAGGTGCACCACCACCTGGCCCCTGCCCCCCAACACACACTAGAGGACACTTTCTTCTATTTTGTCTCTGTCTCTGTTTGAAAAAGTCAGCCCAGTGCAGTGAAGTCCCAGCAATGGCAAGCAATATATATGTGTGTGTGTGTGTGTGTGTGTGTGTGTGTGTGTGTGTGTGTATATATATATATACATATACATATATAATGTATATACATCAAAACCCATTTTAAAGTCAGCATTAAGGATTGAAATATGTTTTCTTGAAGAAAAAAAAAGTTCGCTAATGACTAGAGGAAAGTGGCTAGTGGGGCAGAGGAGTGTAACGCAGAGGCCCTGGCTCTACCCGTGTGTGCCAAGACCGGAGGGTGGGAGGGTCTCTCTCCCTCTTTCTCTCTCTTGTAATAAGGGCTTTTTAAATCACCATACACAGTAGGGAGAGTGCATGCTTGGGCTCCCACCGGTCACAGAGCCTGTGGCTGGCCCAGGTAGAGGGTCAGAGTGTGCTCACCTGGGCCTACGTGCAGGGACCGTGGCAGGTGGGGCTTAGGTAGGGAAGAAGGCCCTCCCCCCTCTTTGTGGCTTCCTGACTGTTGGATGTTGTTGCTGTACTTTTGTAAATAGACACATTTTGCTGGGCATCCTACCTGTCTGACACCGTGCTGGACAAGGGCTTGATGAGCGGGACTAGGGCAGCCCTGGCCTTGGGGAGAGGCTCTCGCGGTGGGTGAGTGGAAACACAGTCAGTGCAACATAACCAACGGATGCTTCTGAAATCAGAGGTGCCCTCGCTCACACTGGGAACTGCAAGGGAGGCTTCTCACGAGAAATGATACCCAGCCCAACACCTGGAAGGTGACTCCGTCAGCCAGGCAATGGGGGCAGAGGCCAACGGGAAGAGGAGGGTCTGCCTGCACCCAGCCCCCAGGGTAGGCCATCAGGTTGGTGGGTGTGGGGCGGCTGCAGGCCCGTTCTGGAGGGTGGGTGGGCACGAGCCTGGTAGAGGTTTGTTTGTGTTCGGGGACTCTGTTAATAATGACCGCAGCCGACGTGGGTGCAGGAAGAGAGGAGCCTTTCATCACCGCGGGCCAGGAGCTCAGATCTGAGAACAGAGGGAGGGTGCAGGCTTACCCAGGGGGGCAGGCTCAGAGCAAACGCGTCGTCACAGCAGCAGAGGCTGCGGGGTAAGGGCTGGGACCTGGCCCATTGCTCAGGGGCTGGTGGCCTAAGTTGCTGTGATGTTTCCTGCGGAGCTGTGTCTAGGAAGGCTTAGCCCTAAGATGCACCACTGGGCGGGGGTGACCTTGTAGGAGCACAGAAGCTGCCGGGGTCACGGAAGCAGCCTTCTCAGTAAAGGCTCAGTCTGACCGTCATGTCTCCACGTTGCTACCCCAGGGAAGGCCATCCCAGACTTTCCACACATCCTTAACCCTTTATTGTATTTTCAGTCTTATCTGTCCAGTGCTGAGGCCTGCTTACAAATGCATCACAATCAGATTATAAGCACATATCATAAGCAAATGCAGAGGATACAATCTGGAAATTCCCTATCACTGGGAGAGTAGAATCCGAGGTGTCAGGGCAGCCGGACCAGAGCCAGGCAGGACTCCTGCGCATGCACACAGCAGCCCAGATGTCAGCCAGCGTGTGAGCACACTGGGCATTCAGGGTCAGTGCTCTTCAGGGGCCAGGGGGGTGGCTCCCCTGGCTCAGCACACACGTCACCCTGTGCAAGGACCTGGCTCAAGCTCCCAGGGTCCACCTGCCCCTAGGGGAGGCCCCGTGAACAGTGGAGCAGTGCTACAGGTGTTTCTCTCTCTCTTTTAACCTCCAGGGTCATCACTGGGCTCAGTGCCTGGACAATGAGTCCTGCTCCTGGAGGCTATTTCCCCCTTTTGTTGCTCTTGTTATTTATTGATGTTATTATTACTGCTGTCATTGTTGGATAGGACAGAGAGAAATTGAAAGAGGAGGGGAAGACAGAGAGGGGGAGAGAAAGACAGACACCTGCAGACCTGAATCACTGCCTGTGAGGCAACCCCCCTGTAGGTGGGGAAACAGGGACTTGAACCTGGATCCTTGTGCCAGTGCTTGAGCTTTGTGCCACCAGTGCTTAACCCGCTGTGCTGCCGCCTGGCCCCCATAGGTGTTTCTCTTTCTTTCTTTTCCTCTCTCCCTCTTTATCTCTCTCTGTATCTCACCCTCTTATCAAAGAGGCAGAAAGAAGGAAAGAAGGAAGGAAGGAAAGATGGGAGGGAGAGGAGATGAGAGGAAAGTAGGAAAGGAGGGGTGATGGGCGGAAGGAAGGAAGGAAGGAAGGAAGGGGGGAAGGGGAGAAGAAAGGAAGGGCTTCCAGGAACATCAGAGTTGTGAAGGCACCAAGCCTTAGTGATAATCTGGGAGCAAACACACTCACACTCACACACTCACACTCACACACACACACACTCACACACACTCACACTCACACACACACAC
>NW_026647249.1:0-14351 GCF_950295315.1 Erinaceus europaeus | reverse complement strand
TGTGTGCTGTTTGTGGGCACGTGCAATGACACGGGTCCTGTGGAGACAGTGGCACGGTTTTCAGAAGAGGAAGTATCGGGGCCAGGCGGTGGTGTCCTGGGGTACGTGCAGACAGGAAGAAGTGGAAGTGTCACGGGACCCGTGAATATAAGCCCCAGAGGACTGCAAACCCGGTCTTCACAAGCGGCAGGGAGACACCAGCGCTGCCCCACTCTGCCATCCGCCATTTACAATGCTTCATCTTTTGCCTTCCTAGCTTTTAAGATTTACATACTTAATTATGAAAAAGACAAGAGAAGGAAAGGGAGAGAGGTAGACGACTCATTATCAGAAGTCTGTGTTCTAGCAGAGTGTAGAAGGAGCCTGAGAAGTGTCTCTGCAGCGCATGCAGATGGTGACAGTTCCTGCCAGGCCTCCAGGGTAAGGTCATGTCCCCAATGACCAGGCCTCCAGGGTAAGGTCATGTCCCCGCTGGCTACGCCATGTTCACTGTGTCCATGTCACTGTCACGCCTTCCATGGTCTGGGGCCCGGTGTCCATCATAGATGCAGTCTAGGCCTTTGGCCTTGGGGTCTGTTGACCCGAACTGCTTGTTGTTAGCTTAAGACCCCCAGCAGATGAGGCGCCCAGCAGAGAACAGGATTTGCAGTCAGAGGACGAGCATGGAGGTCAGCTTGCCTCTTGCTCTCTGTGCGGCTTCTCAGTGGTAGGAAGGAGGCTCAGCAGAGAAGTCACCAGAATACCAGTCAGTAACAGGCACTGCGATCCAGGGCTCTTCTAGTGGGAGAGAAATCAGAGATCAGGCTGGGGAGACAGCCGGACGGTTCTGCAAAGGACTCTCCTGTTGAGCAGGGCTCTGGTCTCTTATTAAAATAAATACATATTTTTTAAATATTGGAATGAACACAGAGCCAGTACACAAGCCATGCAGGAGGGTATGGGAGCCTCTCTGCTACAATGTCTGTTTACCCACAGCCACCCCAAAGGGTGAGGTTGGAAAGAGTCAGCAGAAAGAAAATTCTGGAGAGCGTCTCTGCAGTGGGGAGGGCAGGCATCTTCCCTCCAGAGAAACCCCCTTTCAGTGGATGAAGTGCAAATGAATCAGCTGCTTTCAGATCTCGTTTTCGGAGGAAACAAACAAAGCCTCAATGTTTATAAGGAAAGGTACTTGGCAAGTGCCTCAACGTTTGTTGAACCCAAGCATTTGAGAAATAGTTTGATTAATTTTGCCAGCTCACAGCCCTGCCACTTCTCTCCTGTCCCTGAGCTCTTACCAGCGTTTTTCCACATGGCAATTCCATCCCGGGTTCCGGAATGTTCTTGGCGCTGCGCTGAAAAGCACAAAGTGCTCTGCAGGCCCGGGGCGGTGTCTGAGCCCCACAGAGAGCCTGGGTCACGGTCACCGTGGAGGTGTCACCTCAGCTGTTTCTGGAACAACGTCACTCAGCCTGATCTTCCCCGAGTCCTTCCAGACTTTGAGTCTGTCCTCTGCCAGACAGAGGAGCCGGGCTCGGAGAGGGGCCTGCTCTGCAGTCAGGATCCAGCCAGGCGGAGGAGCTGGCCGCGCAGCTCACCTGCATAGTGCGTTCCTTTTTGCTGGTGCATGACCCAAGGACCCAAGTTCGAGCCCAGACCCCACTGTACTGAATGAATCTTCTGCGCTGTGGTCTCTCTCTCCCTCTAATTAATGAATTAATTAGGTTCATGACTAGTCAACAATTTGTTTGGTTTTATATCTTAACTCTTTTCAGCCACCAGGTTCCAAATGTTACCATGATGCCAACATGGGCACACGACCCCACCCATGTGTCCTGGAGCCCTGCTTCCCCAGAGCCCTGCCCCACTAGGGAAAGAGAGAGACAGGCTGGGAGTATGAATCCACCTGTCAACGCCCATGTTCAGCGGGGAAGCAGTTACAGAAGCCAGACCTTCCACCCTCTGCATCCCACAGTGACCCTGGGTCCATGCTCCCAGAGGGATAGAGAATAGGAAAGCTGTCAGGGGAGGGGGTGGGATACGGAGCTCTGGTGGTGGGAACTGTGCGGAGTTGTGCCCCTCTTAGCCTATGGTTTAGACAGTGTTTTCATTTTCTAAATAAAAAATTATAAATAAATAAATAAATAAATAAATGGGAGTTGGGCTGAGTGGTGACGCACCTGGTTAAGCACTCACATTATAGTGCACAAGGGCCCAGGTTCAAGCCCCTGGTCCCCACCTGCAGGGGGAAAGCTTCACGAGTGGTGAAGCAGGGCTGCAGGTGTCTCTCTGTCTCTCTCCCTATCTCCCCCTCCCCTCTCAATTTCTGGCTGTCTTTATCCAATACATACAGATAATTAAAAAATTAAAAATGAGCCTGAACCGGAGTTGGTGTATTACACCAAAGTAAAAGATTCTGGGGTGGGTGGGTGGGGAGAGTACAGGTCCAAAAAGGATGACAGAGAACCGGGGGGGGGGGGTGGTGCTGTTATATGGAAAACTGGGAAATGGTATACATGTACAAACTATTGTATTCACTGTCAAATGTAAAACATTAACTCCCCAACAAAGAAATTTTAAAAAATTAAAAATGAATAAGGAGTTTAACTGAAACCCAACCCCAGCTGGGACCACTCTTCCCCACACCCCTGGCATCAGGTTCTAAGATGTCTGGTAGCTAAACTCTCTCACGATTTCTGTCCTTACACTACTAATGTGCAGGCTGGAGGGGCACTGGGGAGACAGCTCAGCCAGTTAGAGTGCAGGCTGTCTGTGCCCAAGGTCCAGGCGCAACCCTTCACAGCGCCAGGTGTCAGAGCTGAGTGATGCTCTGGTCTCTCCTCATATAAGACCATCAGTACAGCTTTTGCTTTATTTATTGATTTATTGATCTATTTATTGGATAAAGCCAGGCAGAAACTGAGGTGGAGATAAGAGGACGAGAGACAGAGAGACACCCGCAGCCCTGCTTCACCACTTGCAGGTGGGGGCCAGGGGCTTGAACCCGGGTCCTTGCGCTCTGTACCATGTGAGTTCAACCAGGTGCGCCACCATCCAGCCCTAGTTTTATTTTAGAAGGAAATAAATATTGGGCTGTCAGAAAAGTTGTGACAGCTTCCTGGAAGGTTCAGGCATGGAATAAGCAAATGTGCTTATTGACTCACTTACTTTATAAGACAGGGAAACTGAGAAAGGAGGAGAAGATAGAGAGGGGGAGAACCGGGGGAGGAATTCCAGTTCGAGCCCCCGGCTCCCCACCTGCAGGGGAGTCGCTTCACAGGTGGTGAAGCAGGTCTGCAGGTGTCTGTCTTTCTCTCCCCCTCTCTGTCTTCCCCTCCTCTCTCCATTTCTCTCTGTTTTATCCAACAACGATGACATCAATGACAGCAACAATAACTACAACAATAAAACAGCAAGGGCAACAAAAGGAAAAATAAATAAATATTAATAAAAGAGAGAGAGACAGACAGACAGACAGACAGAGAGAGAGAGAGAGAGAGGCCTGCAACACTGCTTCACCACTCCCAAAGCTTTCCCTCGCAGGTGGGGTCCGGGGGCTCAAACCTGGGTCCTTGTGCCTGGTGACGTGCGCACTCAGTCACACCCTTCACAGACAGATCTTTAAAAACAAGGAGGAGCCACAAGTGAGCCTCTGAGAGGCAGAGGAAGTGGAACACAGGGTGCGGGGTCCTGTGAGGGCAGGGGCAGAGGCCGGCCCATCACAGCCTGCACTTTGACCCAGGGAGCCTGAGAACACAGCCCTGGCGCCCAGCCCTTTGGGCCTCCAGCTCCTGGGGGAGATCCTTTCCCAGGCCCTGGGTGAGCCAGGCAGGTGCTCAGCACTGGCCTAGTTCACTGGGAGGTGGTTCCAGCTGCTCAGACTCCTCAAGGCGGCGCCAGGAATCCCTCTGTATTTGCAGGGATCCTGCAGTTTGGGGGGTGGAGAGCAGCAGGCCAGGAGCTCTGGTCCCCTCTGAGCCCCACCACCTCCTCCAGGAAGCCAGTGTTCAGGGCTACCTTGTCCTGAGCAGGCCCAGGCAGTGACACGGCCTGCTGACCAAGACCTGCCCCCGACTCCTCGTGTCGCCCAGCACAGCTCTGCCCAACAGGCTCACTCAGCTGGTGAGCCAGCACCCTCCATGGTGGGGGCGGGCGGGGTGCTGGAGCCAGGGGACAGTGCAGTGACCATGGGGCAGGACTCTCTGTGGGGAGCTGACACCAGAAACCACAGACGGGGGGGGGGGGGGGGGGTAGGAGGATGTGGCAGGCAGACAGACAGATTGATAGGGAAGCAGGCAGACAGGTGGACGTGTCGCTCTCAGGGGAGCCCCAGTGGCCCACCAGGGGAGCCACCATGAGAGTCAGTGGACCCCAGGAGCCGGGCATTTGTGTAAAGCAAAAACTAGAGAGACACACAGGGGAGCAAGGCACCAGGGACTGCCCTGGCTGCCCAGAGTCAAATCCTTTTATAGGCTCTTGGGACCAGGCTGAGCCCTTCTGCTACTGGCTATTGGTCCCTGCCGTTGGCCAGCAGTGATTGGTCGATCCAGGATGCCTCATTTGCATAGGGATCATCCATAGCCCATCCCATGAGAGCTGCTTTGGTTTGACCTCTGTCTGACCCTAACCTGCCCCTAACAGACAGACAGACCGACCGGTGAAGGATGGATGGATGGATTGACAAGTAGATCAATAGAAAGGTAGATGACAGATAAGGAGATAACACATGCAAAACTAGAGAAATGGGTAATTCAAGAGAGGCGCAAAGGAGAAAAATTTCAGGTAGGAAAGCAAGTAGCAAATAAAAGTGACATCAACCTGAGAATCACATCGTAAAATCATGACTGGGCGGCACAGAGCAGGGAAGCAGGCGCCAGACGGGCTCCCCACCTGCCTGGGCCACCACGAGGCCAGACTTTCCCCCGGGAGCCTGAGTGGGAAGGCATGGAAGCCTTCTGCATGAACACGAAGCTATCTCCTCTCTCTCTCTCTCTCTCTCTCTCTGTCATTTCAATAAATAAGTGAATAAAAGTACACTGTTACACAGTGACAAGAGGTAGTGTCATACACCCTACCACGCGTCTAATCACAGTTTCTGAAACACCACTGATAAGGATAAAGGATGCTGCTTTGCCTAAATTAGTGACAGACATAAATCTTCAGATGCAGGAAGCCCAACAAATTCCAGGTAGGAGAAGAAACACTAAAACGTCACAGGAAATGGTACGTAGTTGAGAGGAGGATCACTGAATGAGGCAGTCAGCTTCTTGCCATTTCGGAGGATATCAGACACATTAGTTCTGGATGGTGTTAACATGTATATTCTAACTTTTAAGAAAGCTGCTATAAGATAATACATTATCTCCAACTAGGAAAGGGAAAAATGGTAAGTGGAGAAAAGAAAGAACTCAAAAAAAAAAAAAAGCACCGTAAGTAGAATAAACAGGAAAATGTGGAGACGTATAGGGTCCACCGGTATCCCGATCAATGCGCACGAGGGGAACTCGTCAACTTTCTTCTTCTAGCGTTTGCCCTTCTTCCGTAGCCAGTCAACAGCGTCAGGTGGAGCCTGATGTCAAGTTTCGAGACCTCCTTTGAATCTGAAGAGGTGGCAGTCGTTGGCTATGTGGGTCATAGTCTGTCTGGAGCCGCAGGGGCAGTTCGGGTCGTCTCTGGCTCCCCAGCGATGGGACATAGCGGCGCACCGGCCATGGCCTGTTCGATAGCGATTGAGGAGGGCCCAATCATAAGGTGCTAGGTCAGAGCCGGGTTGACGCTTGCAGGGGTCTGTGATGAGGTGTTTGTTCTTGACCTCAGCTGACTGCCAACTCTGTTTCCAAGAGTCTGGAACAGAGAAGTTCAGTGTAGGCGTAGGGGACCAGATTGGGTGACGAGACGTCAAGCATTGAACAGGGTGGGCAAAGATATCCGCATATATTGGCAGGTCCAGTTGAGCGTAGACGTGGGAAATGAACTTAGATGATGCTGCATCCCGACGAATATCTGGCGGGGCGATGTTGCTAAGAACTGGCAGCCATGGAACCGGGGTGGAACGGATGGTTCCAGAAATTATCCTCACAGAGGAATATAATTTGGAATCGACCAAGTGGACATGGGGGCTACGGAACCATACTGGGGCACAGTATTCTGTAGTGGAATAGCATAATGCCAGAGACGATGATCGTAGTGTGGCAACGCTCGCGCCCCATGAGGAGCTGGCCAGTCTTGCAATGATGTGATTCCTCGCGCCCACCTTTGCTGCAGTTTTTATGAGATGTTCGTGAAATGACAGAGTGCGATCGAGAGTAACGCCAAGATAGACTGGCTGGGCTTCATGCCGGATTCTCGTACCGCCAAGCTGCACTTTAAGCTCACGCGAGGCCGAGGCATGGTGTAGATGGAAAACAGATGATACCGTTTTTGCAGTGCTAGGGATTAGTCGCCATTTTTTACAGTAATCAGATATCAGAGACATGTCTTTCATGAGTGTTTCCTCAAGGATGTCAAACTTTGATGCCTGAGTTGCACAGCAGATGTCATCGGTGTAGATGAACTTCCTTGAAGAAGTTTCTGGGAGGTCACTGATGTAAATATTAAATAGCGTAGGAGCCAGAACAGAGCCCTGGGGGAGGCCACTTGAGACAGGTCTCCATCTGCTAGACTTGTCACCCAGATGCACCCGGAATCTTCTGTTTTGGAGAAGAAACGATATAGTGTTGGCCACCCATGGAGGCAGGCATCTTGAGATCTTGACTAGGAGACCACGGTGCCAGACCGTGTCATAGGCTGCTGTGAGATCGACAAAGACAGCACCCGTCTTTAAATTCTTCTGGAATCCATTTTCAATGTAAGTTGAGAGGGCCAGGGCTTGTTTGCAGGTAGATCTTCCTGGGCGGAAACCAGCTTGGGCGGTTGATAGGAATTTCTCTGTAAGATGAGAAATATGTGACAGAAGCAACCTCTCAAGGAGTTTGTAACACACGGAGAGGAGAGAAATTGGTCTATAGCTGGTGGCCAGTGTTGGGTCTTTCTTTGGTTTCAAAACCGCTATAATCTTTGCACGATGCCAAACTTTGGGCATAGACTCAGATTCCAAGATGTGGGACAGGAATGAAGCGAGCCACTTCTTTGCCGCGGGACCCAGGTTAAGAATGAGTTCTGGGGTGATGTTATCATAGCCAGCAGCTGTTCCTGGTTTAACCCTCTTCAAAGCGTCTTCCAGTTCAGACAGTGTAAAGGGAGAGAGTTTTGGAGATGGACCAGATAACCGGAAGTGGGATGACCACTCATGGGAAATTTCTCTTTTCCAGACTGGGTCGATCTTAGCACGTCCAACTAGGGAGAAACTAAGATGGAACTTTCAGAAAGCAAACTGGCGTCTGTTCAGTGATCTTACCAACAAATCTATTCCTGCAATTCCAATTAACTCTATCCCCTCTGAAGATTCCTACAGGCGCTTCCGCCAAGCCATCTTCAAAGCAGCTTCCCAAGCCATTCCTCGTGGGAGACGTGCTAACTATACGCCTTGTCTTGATGCTGAATGCGAGCAACTACTAAAGCAGTATGATGAGTCGGGCGACCCAGATGTGGCTGACCATCTCATTGCCTCCCTGGATGCAGCACGCCAAGCCCGCTGGCAACAACTCACGGAAAGTCTGAACTTCACCCACTCAAGTAGGAAGGCCTAGAAGCTTCTTCACAGACTGGGTGCCGGTAGCCAACCCCCTCCCGTCTCCCATCCTCCCGTATCTCCAAACTCAGTGGCCAGTCACCTAACTCGTCAACTGAAAGCCCAGACCACTGTGCCGGACGGCAGCTCACCAGGTAGGGCCCTGCACCGCCCTGGGCATGGGTTCGAGCTCTGATGCTACCACGAACGTCTGATGCCGTGGTGTCTCTCCCTCTCTTCTGTCTCCCCCTCTCCATCTCTGTCTCTCTGAATGAAACGCAGACTGGTAACAGAGAAATCGCATGTGCACCAGGCCCTGAAAGTCGCCTATTTTCAAATATGAGCTTTCTCGGCATCTACCCAGTAGACAGGAGACAGAGGGAAGACAGGAGACTCTGGAGAAAAGCTGGAAATAAAAGGCAGGGCGGACTGCTCAGCGGGGTCAGGAGGGGTGAAGGCAGCTATGGGGAGACTCTGCTCACATGTGAAATACAGAGAACTGAGACACAGGGGCCGGGTGCGGGCGCACCTGGTAGAGCGCACATGTTCGAGCCCCTGGTCCCCACCCGCAGGGGGAACGGTTTGTGAGTGGTGAAGCAGGGTTGCAGGTACCTCTCTGGCTCTCTGTCTTTCTATCTCCCCTTTCTCTCTATTTCTAGCTATCTGCAGCCAATAAATAAAGATAATTTTTTAAAAAATTTAAACAGAGGGAGTCAGGCAGTGGCGCAGTGGGTTAAGCGCAGGCGGCGCAAAGCACAAGGACCGGCGTAAAGATCCCGGTTTGAGCCCCCGGCTCCCACCTGCAGGGGGGTCGCTTCCCAGGCGGTGAAGCAGGTCTGCAGGTGTCTGTCTTTCTCTCCCCCTCTCTGTCTTCCCTCCTCTCTCCATTTCTCTCTGTCCTGTCCAACAACAAACTACATCAATAAACACAAGAATGTTAAACAACAAGGGCAACAAAAAGGAAAATAAATTTAAAAAAAGACAATGCTTAAAAAATTTAAAGAGAATTAAAAGATATGAATTTGAAAAGAGAAGGAGGAGGAGGAGGATGAAGAGAGAGTATCTGTGTGTATATATGGGCGACACGTCTCTGTGGCTTTGAGAGAGCTGTGCTGGTCACTGTCGGAGGGTGTCGGAGCGCAGGGCTTTGCTGGTGGGAGTGGTGTAGAGTGAGACCCCTGCTGTCTTATCATCTTGTTAATCACTATTAAATCATGAATAAAATTTAAAATCTTGACTTTCATGCATTTTTCAATATGAATTCAAAATACACATCTAAGTGTCAGGGTGGAAGAAACATTGGTAACAGAGAAATATGTTAAGCTTTCTACTCTAAATAATTGATTCTCCGAGTTTATAATTCGAGAAATAGTGTATTTAAGTAGCACAACTGTTACTACTTGTTCCCTAAAACTATAAAAATCTTGTCATAAGCCAACACACACCTCCCTCTTTTTAATATTTATTTGTTTGTTTGTTTGTTTATATTTAATAGTGACAGATAAATCAAAAGGGGAGGGGGAGACAGAGAGGGAGAGAGACAGAGAAACACCTGCAGCCCTGCTTCACCACTTGTGAAGCTTCCCCCCTGCAGGTGGGGACTGGGGGCTTGAACCTGGGTCCTTGTGCACTGTACCATGCTTGCTCTAATAAGCACACCACTAACCAGCCTCCAAGCTTCAACGCATCTCTAAAAACTGTCAATAAGCAAACCATGTTCCCTGTACAAATATGTTAGAAATCAATATCATAAAGATTTCCAAATCCACTATGCATATGCAGTTAAAATAACTAGTTAGTCTTTGCTCAAAGAGCTCGTAACTGAAAATAAAATACTCTAAACTAAAACAGTCGTAAATACACGCCAGGGCTCAGCCATCGCAGCCAATACTGCTTAAAGAAAGATATATATATGTTTAGATGCTTATTTCAGAGGAAAGATAAAACGTCAAAAGGCTGAAAGCTAAGTGGGAACTGTATATCATTACGCGAAGGACAACAGACTAGGACTGTGTCCACAACAACAGACTGAAAACTCTAAATGTACAAGGGGAGAGACAGAAAGGTAAGAACAGAAGCGGGTGAAACAGCACATAAGCAAAAGAAGCAAGACAACTTGAAGCTGGTGTTTCCTGAAGGCTGCGATCTGGATAATTTTCTGGCCAAAAAGGGCATGACCTTCCAAGCATGCAGTGCTGGGCAGAAGCCGGGCAGGCAGGCAGCGAGGCTGGGGCGACCCGAGGCAGAAGCCGGGCAGGCAGGCAGCGAGGCTAGGGCGACCTGAGGCCCCTGCGTGGAGCTGGAACCAGAGCCTCAGGCCCTGCTGCAGGATGACTGCAGGCTGGGCCTGAGGGCCGACTCCACCAGGCCAGCGGCTGAGAGCTCCTGCAAGGGCTGGACACTCCTAGAGTCACCCCTGCGGCTCTGAGTTCCAGCACATCCTCCCAGGAGGCCCGGCGGTCGTGCACGCTTTACCAGGCCCAGAGGCCCAGGGTTCGAGCCCCTGTCTCCCACCTGCAGGGGAAACTTCTCAAGCGGGGAAGCTGGTCAGCAGGTCTCTTTCTCTCTATCTCTCCCTTACCTCTTAATTTCTCGGTCTTATCAAACAAAAATAGAAAGGGGGGAAGAAAGGGGAGGGTTGGCCTCGGGACCAGTGGATCTGGCATGAGCCCCAGGGGTAACCCTGGCGGAAAAAAAGGAGGAGGAGGAGGGGCTGGGTGGTGGCTATGTGCAAAGATCCGGGTTCAAGCCCCTGGGCCCCATCTGCAGGGAGGAATCTTGGCAAGTGGTGAAGCAGTGCTGCAGGCCTCTCTCTCTATTCCTCCTACCCACTTGATTTCTGGCTGTCTCTGTCCAATAAATAAATAAATAAAAATAATAAAATTAAATTAAAAAAGGAGGAAGAGGAGGAGAACACGGGAAGACGAGGAAGAGAATCTTCCCACAGTTGTCAAGGCTCAGGAAGATGACCAGAATGGAAAAGGTGTCCTGTCACCCAGGAATTTGAGACTTTCAATACTCAACATTCTCAGTGTCCAAAAGGAGCAAGGAACATGACCTCAATTCCATGATCGTCCCAGTTTCAAGCCTGTGAGTCAGCGCCAGCCAGTTTGTCTCTCTAGAGACGTGGGGAGGGTGGAGCCGTCCTACACACAAGCCCCTTCCTAGGTAGGGGTGGTCTCCACCATTTCTTTCCTGCAAGATGTAATAGCTGAGGCTGAAAGGTGGGAGAAAACTCTTCCCATGTATCCTAAGCATCAGGATCGGACACCAGCTTCCTGCAAGTCCACCGTGAATGGACCTGGCCCTGCCTGCGGAGACCATGACAGCTCGTCTGGGACATCGTGTTATTGTGGGTCCACTTACACTTAGACTGAAATGTTTGGGGGAGGTTTGCAATCACTTGGAAAAAAAAAAACGATTCATGGGGGAGCCGCATAACCCAGAAAGACGGGATAAAATGATCAAGTCGGGAATGTTGCGGCTGCCTGAGACGTGCACAGCCACGGCCCGTTGTGTTGTTTGTTGCCATAAAATAGGCCAAATTGTCACAAGGAATTGAGACTTGTCAGAAGTTGCGCCCAATCTTAGAGACGGCACCTGGAAGCCATTCACAATGGGAATGGAAACAGACTCCGAATTCAGTCGGAGCCGTGTACAATCCACATTGATCTGAGCTACTACCACGACGTTAGAGGTCGGCCGGCTTATTCTGTGAGGGACAGAGCAGGAGTGGCACAGCGCAGTGGGTGATGTTCTGAGCACAACAGTACTGGCGATGCAACAGAGAGAGACGGCAATATAGGTGGTCTGCACTGCTGCCCTGCACCGTGACACACAGCAGAGCAAGTCAGATAACAAGGCGGCACGCCCAGGGGGTACAGGATATGCTCTGAGTCAGCAGATCAGATGTCAGTTCAAAACCTAAGACAGAGAAGAGAGAAGGTCTCCAGTCTGCTGATGAAGACTGCAGGTGTCTCCTTTGCTTTAGTTTCTGGCTGTTTCTATCAAATAAATAAAGGCAATAAAAAGTTTAAAAATAGGGAGTCTGACGGTAGCGCAGCGGGTTAAGTGCACATGGTGCAAAGTGCAAGGACAGGAGGAAGGATCCTGGTTCAAGCCCCCAGCTCCACACCTGCAGGGGAGTCGCTTCACAGGCGATGAAGCAGGTCTGCAGGTGTCTGTCTTTCTCTCCCCCTCTCTGTCTTCCCCTCCTCTCTCCATTTCTCTCTGTCCTACCTAATAACGACGACAACAATAACTACAACAACAATAAAATGGGCAACAAAAGGGAAAAATAAGTAAAATAAAAAGAAAATTTTTTTTAAGTTTAAAAATAAAAGAGAAAAAGGCACCTGCCGACCTGCTTCACTGCTAGGACAATGTGGTGGAGAGCCGGGGCTGGAATGCAGGTCCTGGCACAAGGTGATGTGTGTGCTTATCCAGGCGCACCCCGTCGCCCCAGCATCCCCTACAGACACAGTGTCTGTTCTCCACCCAGAAAGGAGTTGCTCCTGCTCTCAGACCCGTTCACAGCCCTCTGCTGAGTCCCAGTCCTTCCCGTCTGTCTCCTGAAACAATTCCGTGGAAGAGGCCCCGCCCTGGCAATCAATCCCGAGGTCTGACTTACTGTCCTGTTCCGTTCTCGCCAGGCTCTTCTGTAATAAAACCCAAACTTAGCTGACATGTTTGTGGAGCACTTGATCCAAAGAGTCCCAGAGGCTTTGCAGATTTCATTCTCCTAGTGGGAAGGTAGTAAATCGCTCACTTTCCCAAGAGCTCCTTCCTGTAGCCTCCTCTCACAGAGACCCAGGAAGCCAGACCGCCCCCCCCCCCACACACACACACCTGTCCACCTCTGTGTGGGATCCAGAGAGGTCCTGGCTGCCGTCCTGCCCCTCCGTCTTTCCATCCATCCATCCATCCATCCCTCCCTCCTCCACTCCTCAGCCGGCTCCCTCCCTACCCCCACTCTGAGCTCCACCCAAGACAAACTTCCAGCCTGGAGAAGACTTTGGTGCCCTGGGCTGCCCCCTGCTCTAGCTGGTGCAGAGCCCAAGACTTTCTCTCACCCCATCCTACAATGCCCCCTTTGCCAGCGATGCCCTCAAGCAAGGAGCCTGTGAGTCTGGGCTTCCACCGATCTCTGCTGCATGAAGGACGGGGATCAGCCAGAACACTGCTGGCGTCTGAAGACGGGAAAACTGCGTGCACCGTGTGAGCTGTGGCTGGAAGGCACAGTGGGCGGGGAGTGTCAGAGCAGCTCTCTACCCAGCGTCCAGGGAGAAACCGGAAACACGACCTGGACCCTTTCCCAGGAGTCAGCTAAAACCACCCCACTTTGGCTCGGAAAAGACAGAAGGAATGTCACAGTGCTTAAGGGCCTGGGTTCAAGCCCCTGGTTTCCACCTGCAGGGGAAGAAGCTTCGTGAGCAGTGAGGCAGGGCTGCAGGTGTCTCTCTCTGTCTCTCTCCCTCCCTATCTCCCCCTCCTCTCTGTATTCCTCCTTGTCTCCAGCCAATAAATACATAGATCTTTTGGGGAAAAAAAATATTTTGAAAGAAAGAAAAAAAAAGCAAAAGACAGAAGAAATTCATGGTTTGGTTGTGGTAGCTTCCAGAAGTCACAACAGACTCACGCGTTTCGTTCGACTGACCAAGGAGACTCGGAGGTGTCGCCCAGCGGGTGACCGGCTGGGCACAGCTCTCTATCCTCAGAGGGCCGCCACCAGACTCCCCGATGTGTCTGTAGGACGCCCTCCCCAGGCCCTTCATCATGCGGCTTTGCTTACCCCACACAGATGAGCTCCCACTCAACCGCAAATAAACGTTTTTACAGATAAAGGATCAATGCACTAAGTGTCCCGTCTTCTCCAGAGTATTGAATCAATCCAAGAGCAGCTCACCGTGGTGCAGATGCTCAATCAATAAGGAAAAAACACCTTTGCAACGCCCACAGAGCAGAGGGCTGTAGCATGGAGACAGAGAGGCTGTGGGTAGTGAGGAGGCCATGCAGTCACCGCGCAGAAGACCAGCAGCAAGGACTTTCCTTAGCTGCCTGGGAGACACCAGCAGATGTTTGGAACCAACCTTCTCCCACTGTGTCATTTGCAAAAACAAAACACAATATCGGGGGGCTCAGGGACCACCTTTGCATTTTCTCCTTTTTTAGTATTTATTTATTTTCCCTTTTGTTGCCCTTGTTTTATTGTTGTTGTAGTTATTATTTTTTAATTATCTTTATTTATTGGATAGAAACAGCCAGAAATCAGGGAGTTGGGCGATAGTGCAGCGGGTTAAGCACAGGTGGCACAAAGCGCAGGGACCGGCATAAGGATCCAGGTTGGAGCCCCCGGCTCCCCACCTGCAGGGGAGTCACTTCACAGGCAATGAAGCAGGTCTGCAGGTGTCTGTCTTTCTCTCCCCCTCTCTGTCTTCCCCTCCTCTCTCCATTTCTCTCTGTCCTATCCAACAACAGCAACAATAACAACAACAACAATAACTACTGCAACAATAAAACAACAAGGGCAACAAAAAGGAATAAATAAATATTAAAAAAAAAAAAGAAACAGCCAGAAATTGAGAGGGAAGAAGGAGATAGACAGAGAAGCAGCCCTGCTTCACCACTCGCAAAGCTTTCCCCCCTAAGGTAGGGTCAGGGGCTCAAACCTGGGTCATTTCGCACTGTAACATGTCGCTCAACCAGG
>NW_026647248.1:0-79753 GCF_950295315.1 Erinaceus europaeus | reverse complement strand
TTTTCCCCTCAACTTTGCTAACTGGCCAGATCTACTTCCTGCCACCCCCAGTCCAACTTTGTGTTAGCTAAAGATTTTTTTTATTAATGTTTTACATTCAACAGTAAATACAATAGTTTGTACATGCATAAATTCCCCAGTTTCCCATTTAACAATACAACCCCCACCATGTCATTTATCATCTTTCATGGACCTGTATTCTCCCCACCCACCCACCCCAGAGTCTTTTACTTTGGTGAGATACGCCAATTCCATTTCAGGTTCAACTTGTGTTTTCTTTTCTGATCTTGTTTTTCACCTTCTGCCTGAGAGTGAGATCATCCCATATGCATCCTTCTGTTTCTGACTTATTTCACTCAACATGATTTTTTCAAGGTCCATCCAAGAACAGCTGAAAACGGTGAAGTCACCATTTTGAACAGCTGAGTAGTATTCCATTGTGTATATATACCACAACTTGCTCAGCCACTCATCTGTTGTTGGACACCTGGGTTGCTTCCAGGTTTTGGCTATTACAAATTGTGCTGCCAAGAACATATGTGTACACAGATCTTTTTGGATGGATGTGTTGGGTTCCTTAGGATATATCCCCAGGAGAGGAATTGCAGGGTCATAGGGTAGGTCCATTTCTAGCCTTTGGAGAGTTCTCCAGACTGTTCTCCACAGAGGTTGGACCGATTGACATTCCCACCAGCAGTGCGGGAGGGTTCCTTTGACCCCACACCCTCTCCAGCATTTGCTGCTGTTACCTTTTCTGATGTATGACATTCTCACAGGAGTGAAGTGATATCTCATTGTTGTCTTGATTTGCATTTCTCTGACAATCAGAGACTTGGAGCATTTTTTCATGTGTTTCTCGGCCTTTTGGATCTCTTCTGTGGTGAATATTCTGTCCAAGTCCTCCCCCCATTTTTGGATGGGGTTATTTGTTATCTGTTGTTGAGTCTGGCAAGCTCTTTATATATGTTGGTTATTAAACTCTTATCTGATGTATGGCATGTAAAGATCTTCTCCCATTCTGTGAGGGGTCTCTTGGTTTGGGTAGTGGTTTCTTTCTTTTTTTTTTTTTTTTTGGGCAGTGGTTTCTTTTGCTGTGAAGAAGCTTTGTAATTTGATGTAGTCCCATAGGTATATACTTGCCTTAGTCTTCTTTGTAATTGGATTTGTTTCATTGAAAATGTCTTTAAAATTTATGCGGAAAAGAGTTCTGCCAATATTTTCCTCTAAGTATTTGATAGTTTGTGGTCTAACATCCAAGTCCTTGATCCACTTGGAATTTACTTTTGTATTTGCTGAAATACAGTCATTCAGTTTCATTCTTCTGCATGTTTCAACCCATTGTTTCCAACACCATTTGTTGAAGAGACTCTGCTTTCCCCATGTAATAGTCTGGGCCCCTTTGTCAAAGATTAGATGTCCATAGGTGTTTAGCTAAAGATTTTTAAGGTATACCTGAAAACATGTGTGTGACTTAAAATTTCTGGTTCTTTCCTATATATGTAAGATACCCATTTTAAATAAGGTTCTCCTTGCTTTTTTTTTTTTTTTTTCTTCCTTGTTTGCTTGATTTCGTTTTCCCCTTTATCTCTGAATTTAAATATCTACACAACACCATTCCCTGTGGCCATTTTCTTTCTGTTCTTTGATAGTGAGAGATAATGAGGGAAGGAGAAAGAAAAGCAAAGATACCAGCTTGTGAAGTTTCTCCCATGTAAACTGGGATAAGGGACTTGAATGCCACTGGTTACACATGATAAAATGTGTGCTCTCACAGGTTTGCCATCACCCAACACCAGATTTTAAATTTTTGTCTGTCTGATTCTCATTCATCCAGTCTCTGGTGAGCTAGTTCCAGTCACAGACTCAAACTATAAGCTACTTATTATTTCACTCCTTTTCTGATAGGCTCACTCTTAAGATGATTTGTTTAACAGTTGACAATCACATATACAAAGTTTTTAGAGAATGTAATATACATGGGAGACTATTGGGATTTTAATAAGCAGAATAATTCCCACTGTCTGGAGTACACTTCTGAGTCATGGTGCTCAAGATTCAAAGTACCCAAAGTCAATAATTCATGTCCTTTTATTCAAGTGCATAGCTCTTATGTAATTGAGAAGGAATTATATCTAAAATATAAACTTTTAGATCTCAAATTTCTCAAGTAGGGAAACTTCCAAAAGCACGAGTTCACAACATGTATAAAAATCACTACCAGGGCAGGGTGGTGGCACACCTGGTTGAGTGCACATGTTACAATGAACAAGGACCCAGGTTCAAACCCCCTGGTCACCTATAGGAGGAAAGTTTCATGAATGGTGAAGCAGTGTTTCAAGTGTCTGTCTCTGTCACCTCCTTTCCTCTCCTTCCTGGCTGTCTCTAAAATAAATAAAGAAAAAAACACTAATTAAAATATCATTTCCAATACAAATATAAAAAACATAATTTTGAGTTCATCTAAATAGCATAATTGCTTTGTCATGCACATGACCTATATTTGAACCTGGCCTCCAGAGCACTGGAAGAAACTTCAGTGTTGAAGTAGCTTATTCTTTATCTCTGCCACCTATTTCTGCATGGAAAAAAAAAAATCTCATAGGAGTGAAGCCCTGTTGAAGGTGAAAAATAATAGCTAGATATGTAATTAATATGTATATTGAGATTATGAAGAAGGTAATGATAGGTACTAAAATAAAAACATTTTTTTCAAAAAACAAATATCTGCAAAGTAAAAATATCTAAAAGTAAATATTTTTTAATACAAATGATGTGTCACAGTGACAGAAATATTATCAGTGATGCAAAATTATATGTCCTACTTACATTATAAAGTCACACTTTAAGTAATCTTGTACTGAAGTGTTTAGTGACACATTTAATAAATAATGCATCTTTAGATAAAATTTTCAGGTTTTTTTTTTCAGGTTTTTAACTTGTTTCAGTAGTTTACTCCATGAAGATGATACCTGGTTTTAGCTCAATGTTAAAACTAGGTTACTTTTACTTAGCCAAAATAGACTTTCAGCATACTCTTATTTTTATTTTAAATATTTTATTTATTTATTAATGAGAAAGAGAGGAGGAGAAAGAGAAAGAACCAGACATCACTCTGGTACATGGACTGCCAGGGACTGAACTCAAGACCTCATGCTTGAGAGTCCAGTACTTTATCCACTGCCCCACCTCCTGGACCTCTCAGAATACTTCTGAATATGCAACTGACTGGGAATTAGCTCAATTGATAGAGGGCAGGACTTGCATTTTTGAGGCTCCAGGTTCAGTCTCCTGTGCTTCATGTAAAGAGAAGTTCCATGGCTTTTCTTTCTCTTTCTCAGTGAAAACTATCGCATATGAAACAAATAAGAAAATCTTAAATATGCAGGCAGGTACTATTCAAATTTTAACTGATAAACTATTTCTTTTTAACATATATTTATTTATTTATAATGAGAAATACAGAGAGAAAGATACAGTGAGAGAGATCAGAGCACTGCTTAGCTCTGGTTCTGCTAGAGACTGAACCTGGGACCTCTGAGCTTCAGACATGAATTCATTTACATACCCATTATGCTGTCTCCCTAACACCAATAAACTATTTCCAATCCTAATCATATACATATATATATACACACACACACACACACACACATATATATATATATATATAATTTTTCCCTTTTTTTTGCCCTTGTTTTACTTATTATTATTGTTGATGTTGTCATTGTTAGATAGGACAAAGGGAAATGGAGAGAGGAAGGGGAGACAGAGGGTGGAAGAAAGACACTTGAAGACCTGCTTCACTTGCCTGTGAAGCAACTCCCCTGCAGGTGGGGAGCCAGGGGGCTCACCAGGGACCTTAAGCCGGTCCTTGCGCTTGGTGCCACGTATTAATATGTACTTTATCTGCCTGTTTATCTCTCCCCAACAACAGTAAATAAATCTATATGCACAAAAATCATTTGTTTTGCTCACAACTATACTCTCGGTATATACAGTAGTGACTAGTATTAATTTAGTAATTAATAATTAATAGTAATTAGAATTAACTTAATAATGCCAACCTGGGAATATTTATAACAAAATATCAACAGTGATCATTTCCAGTGCAGGGACTGCTTATAATTTTCCTTTTGCTGACATACAGATTATATTCTATAATAATTTTTTAAAGATTTTTTTATTTAAATCTTTTATTTATCTACTTATCAGATAGAAACAGATAGAAATTGAGAGGGGAGGGGGAGATAGAGAGGGAAAAAAGTAGAGACACCTGCAGCTCCCCTTCATCATTTGTGAAGCTTTCCTCCTGCAGATTCAGACCAGGGGCTTGAGCCTGGGTCCTTATGACTGCAATGTATGTGCTTAACCAGGTGCACCACCACCTGATCCCTCTATAATAATCTTTTTTTAAAAAAAAATATTTATTTTTATTTATTTATTCCCTTTTGTTGCCCTTGTTGTTTTATTGTTGTAGTTATTATTGTTGTTGTCATTGTTGGATAGGACAGAGAGAAATGGAGAGAGGAGGGGAAGACAGAGAGGAGGAGAGAAAGATAGACACCTGCAGACCTGCTTCACCGCCTGTGAAGCGACTCCCCTGCAGGTGGGGAGCCGGGGTTCAAACCGGGATCCTTATGCCCGTCCTTGTGCTTTGTGCCACCTGCGCTTAATCCGCTGTGCTACAGCCCGACTCCCTATAATAATCTTTTAATATCAGGTTTGTTGGCACTGTTAGATGCAATATTTAAACAACATTTATTAAGGACTAATGTTGTTGTCCTGCAGGGTTTATTTTTTCCTTTTTTTCTTTTTTTAGATTTCTTAACCAGAGCACTGTTCAGCTCTGGCTTATGGTGGTGCAGGGGATTGAACCTGGAACTTCAGAGCCTCAGGCATAAGAATCTCTTTGCATAACCATTATGCTATCTACCCTCCACCCTGGTTTTTCTTTTTTTTTTCTTTTCAGTTTCACAAATTGTTATTTTCAAGGTAATGAATGTCTTGAAAAGCTATTTACATTCTCATAGTCATATCAGTGGTATTCACAATAAGCTGTGTCTGTCAAGAGATGGATGTAATAGATAACAGTGGGGCATTATTCTAAGTGAAATAGGGATCACTTTTATGTAAAATCTATCCTAAGAAAAGCAGAAGTTTTAGAAACAAAGAGTAGAATTGTTTTCCCAAAGATAGGGTTGGATGTGGGAGATGTCGTTAAGAAAATAAATATATGTGTAGTGACTGAATGAATGCTTATCATGCATGTACTTTCTATAGTAATTTATTGTCATTTGTTTTACAAATATATGAAAAAATAAGGATTTTCCATATATCATTAAATAAAACATACAACAAAGGCATGACAAAAGATTCTGCAATCACCACCTTGCAGAGAACATCTAATTAGCTAAGAAGTTAAACATCCCAGAAAGTACATATATCAATATGTTGACTCTGCTTATCTTTGAGTGGTTCAACTTGTTTCTTTTTTGTGCTTTGTCATATTTATACAAAAAATACATAATCTTTTGTAATTAACATCTCCCCTCCCTGTAAAGTAGGCCCTATCCTGGTATAACAAACAGCAACAAGCATTTTACAGATCAAACCATCACTCTCATTTGGAGTACCGAAGTAGTTAGCAAATGAGTTTGCCCCTTGTCTTTAACTCCAGTCATTGCCCCAGTGTACTGTTTCTGCAGTTGTGCAACTGGTGTCTGACTGAGGTACACACACACACACACACACACACACACACACACACACACACACGACCTTTCGATTTCAGTTGGGGTTGGAGATGGAAGAGACTACCACGCTCAGATCACCGACACCTTTTGGATGGGCACACAGACACAGAGGGTCCTTGCCTGAGATCTGTCACGGCTCCTTCAGGTCCTCTCTAGACTCTCTGGTTGCCTAGTTACCAGGACCAACTTCATCCTCCAGCTCCACCTCCTTCTCCCCAAGCCACGCCCCTTCTCCCTCCCTGCTTGTGGGCGGGGGTGGGTGGGGAGCCGGACCCCTTCCGCCACTCGCGGGGCCTGGGAGCAGGTCCTGGAAGGCTGATTGGAGCCTTGCAGAGGCGGCAAGGGGAGGGCCTAACGCGCGGGTGGGGACGTCAGCACGTTGACCGGGGTCGAGGTGACTGCTCAGGCCTGGCCCGCTAGCCATTCTGGATCCGTGTGTATCTCGCTCGCTTTGCCTGTCTGCATTGGGGGGCGACGATCCAAGGGGTCTGCGGGCGCCGCGGCTCAAGGGCTTGGTCCTCTGATCCGACGCAAATCGTCTCCATCGCCGCCCCTCCTTGGCCTTGATCCGCATCGGAGGCGCCTGCATAGTGGCGGCGGCGGCCCGGGGACAAGTTGGGGCCCATCCTCGCTCGAGACTCGGATGGGAGGCAGCGGGAGGAGGGACCTGGGATGTTCAGTCTGATGGCCAATTGCTGCAACTGGATCAAGCGGTGGCGGGAGCCCGTCAGGTAGGTAGAAGCCGACTGAGCTCTGGGTATCCCAGGGGATGCGCATAGCTGCTCTGCAAAGGGCCGGCCGGTGAGCCGCCTCTCTTCTTTGCAGTCCCCTTCCAGCCCGCGGGGATGCTTTTGATTTGTCCCGGGGGGAGAGAGAGAGAGAAGAAGAGAGCGATAAATACAGAGAGAAGCCTTTTTCAGTCTACTTGTATTTAAAGGGTTTTTTTAATTTAAAATTTATTTATTATTGGATATAGAGAGAAATTGAGAGGGGAGGGAGAGAGAGAGAGACACCTGCAGTCCTGCTTCACCACCCCTGAAGCTTTCTCCCCCGCAGGTGAGGACCAGGGGGCTTGAACTTGGTTCCTTGCACACTGTAATGTGTGCACTCAACCAGGTGCGCCACCCCCTTTGCCCCTGTATTTAAAAGTTTCATCAATGATTTTTATAATTTAAATGGGATCGAATTTCTTAGAAACTTGGAGAGAATTTAGAAACTATGTGTTTTCCTTGGAAATCTCTGTAATAGAATTTTTAACATGCACAAGTTTTTATAATATCTAGACATCCCAGACTCTGTTTTGCTTGAGGGCTTGGACTTGAAATCTGTCTGGCTCCACTACCTCGTAATTAGATGAGCTGACCACTTTTTGCTCTACCTCCCTTTTATTTTAAATGAGCGTGATGATGTTTGTGCCTTAAGAGTTTTGTACATGAGAATAACTCATTTCATATGGAATATAGTTAAGTTTACTTAACTATTCGTTTTTCACTTAATTGAAAATCATATACCTTTATGAAAAAAAAAAAAAAAAAGAGCCACTCAACTGCCAATGCCCATGTCCAGCAGAGAAGCAATTATGGAAGCCAGATCTCCCACCTTCTGCATCCCAAAAAGAATTTTGGTTCATACCCCCAGAGGGTTAAAAATGATAGGGGGAAGATGAACAGAGGACTCTGAACTCCAACTCCATCAAGACCAGGAGAGAGATGAGGATAAAAGGAAGTACATTCAGAAGTAGCAATAGGTTGTGCTTGTGACTTGGAACGGTAGAGGAGATGGGATCATGGAGAAAAATAAATGGACAAATAAATACGCAAATATAGACAGATGTAGAAATAATAGTTAACCCGTATCAGCAAAATTGGGAAAATTACTGTACCTTCCAATGGAGGAAATGGGGATACAGAGCTCTGGTGGTGTGAATGCTACTGAATTATACCCCTGTTATCTTATAATTTTGTAAATCAATTTTAGAGAGAGAGTCAGACAGAGAGATCGGCCAACCCACCAAAATTTTCCCCAATTCTTGGCATGTGCAGTATCCTTGTCAGGACTAGAAGCTGGCCAGCACCATTTAGGCATTAATTTCTCATTTTGAAATTTAGATGGTTTACTTTTTCGTGCTTGTTACTGGATATATATTAATTTCTCAACATATATTTGAGGACAAGCCATTATGTTAGGAAGAAGTTGGTGAAAGTGATGCTTTTAAAACAGAACACTGGGGAGTTGGGCTGTAGTGCAGTGGGCTAAGCGCAGGTGGCGCAAAGCACAAAGACCGGCATAAGGATCCCGGTTTGAACCCCGGCTCCCCACCTGCAAGGGGAGTCGCTTCACAGGCGGTGAAGCAGGTCTGCAGGTGTCTGTCTTTCTCTCCCCTCTCTGTCTTCCCCTCCCTCTCTCCATTTCTCTCTGTCCTATCCAACAACGACAACAACAATAATAACTACAACAATAAAACAACAAGGGCAACAAAAGGGAAAAAATAAATATATAAAAAAAACAAAACTGAACACTGAAACTTGTATAGAAAGTTGAAGTTCATTATGTATTAGAAATAATAATAACTCTTTGTAATTCTTCTTTGGAGTTAGGCCAAGAGTAAATTATAGCAAAAATAATAATGAATTATGATTCTGTAAGTAAGACCTTGGCCTAAAATTTTGAAGACTGATTATGCAGATGATATAACTACACATCAGGTTTTTTTTTTTCATATTGAAATGAGAGCTTTTGAGTATTTTGGACTAAATAAAATGTGATACTAAAGTTGATTTCATCTTACATTTTTCCTTTTAAAAGAAGATTTACTTATTCATGAGATCACAGATTGAGGAAGACCCAAAGCATCACTCTGGCACACATGATGTTGGAAATCAAATCTGGAACCTCATGCTTAAGAGTCCAACACATTATCCATGGGTTGCTTAGTTTCCTTTTTTTTTGGCCTTCAGGGTTATTGCTGGGTCTCCATGCTGCCACCTTGAATCTATTGTTCCTGGTGGCCATTTTTTTCCATTTATTATTTGATAGGACAGAGAAATTGAGAAGGGAGAGAAAGGGAGGGTGAGACAAAGGGGAGAGAAAGATAGACACCTACAGACCTGTTTCATTGCTTGTGAAGCGTCTCCTGGCAGGTGGGGAGCTGAGGGCTTGAACCAAACTTTTGCCCTGGGTCCTTGAGCTTAGTGCCATGTGTACTTAATCAGTTGCACCCCCCCCCCCCGTATTTTCCCTTTCTGAAAATTCATTACTGGACAGTTTAAATAAAAAACTCATTGACATATATGTAGCTGGCACTGAATTTTTAAAAATTTTATTAGTAACTTAATATTGACTTACAAAAGTATAAGATAACAGGGGTATAATTCTGCACCATTCCCTCCACCAGAGCTCTGTGTCCCCACTCCCTCCATTAGAAGCTACAATAGTTCTCCCAAGGTTGCAGATACGGGCTGGCTATTATTTATATAAATGTCTATGCTCATGTATCTTCACCCACTTTTCTAAAATATGGTCCTGTCCTCTCTTCCTTTCTTTTTTTATTATTCATTTATGTTTTAAATTTTATTAGTGATTTAATATTGATTTACGAAATTACATGCCAGCAGGGCTATAAATCCACTCCATTCCCACCCAGCACCAGGCTTCTGAATCTTCAGGTTGTTTATGGAGAGCAGAAGGTAGGAGTTCTGGCTTCTGTAATTGCTGGATGTGGACATTAGCAGGTTTCTCCATACCTCCAGCCAGTTTCTGTGTTTCCCTAGTGTTTCAGAGCTCTGGGGAGGCGAGGCTCCAGGACACACTGGTGAGGTCACCTGTAGCTGGCATTGAATTTCCATCAGAATTTACAGATCTACAGCAATACCTAATATAAAGGCAAACATTTCAGTTGGTTTATCTGTTAAAGAACTTGAAAACAGATCGGATTACACTTTCTTTTAAGTACCCTTATTCAATGTCTGGTTTATAGTGGTGACTAAATAAATATGTATAAAATAATGTATGTAGTTTGACCATCCATAGCAATAATCATCTTAAAGTAAATAATATCAGTGATAGTTCCATTTACTCTAGTAAATGAGAAATGAGCAAGTGGACTTAAATTTAAATATCAAATTTTGTGTTTTTATGAAAAATATATTATCTTTATGCTTTCTGTATATTTTCTAAAAGTTTTATGCTATACTAGTCTTTAATGACATTCCTTTTCATGTTTTTATTTTTCAATTCTTTTGTTTTTATTATTTTATATATAGAGAGAGAGACAGAAAAGGCAAAGAGAGAGAGTATAAGACACTATAGAGCTGAAGCTTCATTCAGTGCAGTGAGGAACCAGCTTGGAACCTGGGTTGTGTGCTTGGCAAAGCAGAACAGTATGCAAGTAAACTATTTCACCAGCTCCATGCTTGAATTTTGTGATTTGTTTGCAGATGTGAGAAGTGAATGTGCTTAGGGGGCAGGTGGTGGAGCCCTTGGTTAAGTACAAATATTACCATGCACAAGGACCCAGGTTCCCGCCTCAGGCCCTCACCAGCAGGGGAAACCTTCACAAGCGCTGAAGCAGTGTTGCGGGTGCCTCTTTGTCTCCCCCTCTCTCAATTTCTCTGTGTTCTATCAAGTAAAATAAATAAAGCTTAAGGAATAAAAGCTATTTTTAAAAATGAATGTACTTAAGAGAAAAATTAACGCTATGATTTTAATATACTATGCTGTGCTGCTTCCTTACCTTTCTTACTTGCCTTATATAGCCACACATCTCTCATTTCTAGCCTAAATTAGTCCTGATTTCCAGTTACTCCAATCAGGAGCTGAAAAAAAAATCTCTATTTTCTTGGTTTTTGTTTTTATTGTTTTACAGAGCACTGCTCAGCTTTTATAGTGGTGTGGGAGATTGAACCTGGGACTTGGGAACCTTAAACTCGAGAGTCTCATTGCATAATCATTATGCTACCTCCCCCCTCCCCCTTAGTGTTTTGTTCTCCACATCACCAACTCCTTTAGCTGCTACCGTCAAACTGTTTCAACCATTCTACACCCACTCCTCTCTTTTAGATAAGTTTAATTTCTCCTCTCCTAGGTTTTGTTGAAAAATCTATTTTTTTTAAATCTTTTATTATCTTTATTTATTTATTGGATAGAGACAGCCAGAAACTGAGAGGGAAGGGGGTGATAGAGAGGGAGAGAATCAGAGAGACATCTGCAGCACTGCTTCACCACTTGTGAAGCTTTCCCCCTGCAGTGGGGACCTGGGACTCAAACCTGGGTTCTTGCGCATTGTAACATGTGCACTCAACCAGGTGTGTCACACCAATTGCCCCCCTCTTTTTTATTTATAAAAAGGAAACACTGACAAAACCATAGGATAAGAGGGGTACAACTCCACACAGTTCCCACCACCACAACTCCTTATCCCCTTCTCTCCCCTGATAGCTTTCCTATTCTTTAACCCTCTGGGAGCATGGACCCAAGGTTATTGTGGGATGCAGAAGGTGGAAGGTCTGGCTTCTGTAGTTGCTTCCCCACTGAACATGGGCATTGACAGGTCGATCCATACTCCCAGCCTGTCTCTCTCCCTAGTGGGGAAGGGCTCTGGGGAAGCAGAGCTCCAAGGCACATTGGTGGGGTTGTCTGTCCAGGGAAGTCTGGTCGCTGAAAAGAGAGTTAACATACAAAGCCAAACAAATTGTTGACCAGTCAAGGACCTAAAGGCTGGGATAGTGCAGGTGAAGAGTTGGGGGCCCTCCATTTTGTAGATAGCTAGTAGGCATATTTTAGTAATATTTCAAAGGGCCTGTGGCTATACTAGTGTTGTTGTTGTTGTTTTTTTTTTGCCTGAGCCTAAAGTCTGATATGCAAGTGGATCCTAATTATTGTCTGGGGAGGTGATGTCACGGCTGGCAGAAGGACCAGAAACCTGGATCAGGGAAGAGAGTAGCTCCCAAATGTGGGAAAGGGGTATAAATATTGTTGATTGTAAACCCCGTCAATTTGATGAGAGCGGGGGCCCATCTTCAGCTTAGGAGCCTATGTGACCTCTGCATTCTGTGGTCATGAGTAGGAACGTTCCAACCTGCCCCAATATCAGGACATATGGATACATGTGAACATATGCCCTATGTCATGGGACCTAGTCTATATCTAGGTTTTGGGACTTTGTTAGGAAGTAGAATTAGAGAATCCTATGAAAGGGAAGGTCTCACCCAAGTAATGAGGCTGATGGGTTGAGATTCCATGCCTGACATGGAATCTCTGGACACAGTACCATGGTGGTACTTGTTGCATTGATTAGGTTGAGACCTACGGATGTAATATCATTTGGTATGAAGAGAGAAGTATGCAGGAAAATGAGCCCCACCCTAGAGTTTCCAGGACTGGGGTAAATATAGGCTCTAAAGAGGAAGCGGGAGGTTCCTGCTGTCTTAGGGCTTAAGGAGGCAATAGATAGTTATTGCTATAGTCATATTATTTGGCTATTGGGTTCATTTTGAAAAATTCCTTCGTTAGGATTTACTCTATCATACACAACATCACCATAATGTATGTCCTTTGACATTATTTGTATATAGTTGTGTCTTAAAGCGTAATGCCACTGGTTGCTTCTGTTCTCCCTGGTCTAAGTTTTTTTTTTTAATTTTTAAAAAATTTTTATTTATTTATGTATTCCCTCTTGTTGCCCTTGTTGTTTTATTGTAGTAGTTGTTATTGATGCCATCGTTGTTGGACAGGACAGACAGAAATGGAGAGAGATGGGGAAGATAGAAAGGGGGAGAGAAAGAGAGACACCTGCAGACCCGCTTCACCTGCCTGTGAAGCGACTCCCCTGCAGGTGAAGAGCCTGGGGCTTGAACCAGGATCCCTAAGCCAGTCCTTAAGCCCGCCCTTGCGCTTTGCGCCACCTGCGCTTTACCTGCTGTGGTCTAAGATTTTAAGAGAGTCAACATGTCAGAGACTCAGCTTATGGTCTGTGCATTAAAATGTTTGAGACATTCAATCAATTTTCCCCTCTCATATTAATTAAATAGCGATTTATGTGACTACAAATTAATAGGAGTGTACATAAACACCATTCCCACCACCAAAAGTCTGTGTCCCATCCCAACCTCCTTTCCCCCCCGCCCCCCAAGCTGAACTTCCACCATTGCCCTCAACCCAGAGATTTTTACTTTGGTGCTTTACTCCAAATTCAGTCAAAACCTGCTTTGAGTTTGCCTTTCTGTTCTTCTTTCTTTTTAAAAAATTTTATTTATTTATTCTCTTTTGCTTCCCTTGCTGTTTTATCATTGTTGTAGTTATCATTGTTGGATAGGACAGAGAGAAATGGAGAGAGGAGGGGAAGATAGAGAGGGGGAGAGAAAGACAGACACCTGAAGACCTGCTGCACTGCCTGTGAAGTGACTCCCCTGCAGGTGGGGAGCCCAGGGCTCAAACTGGGATTTTTCCGCCTGTCCTTGAACTTTGAGCCAAGATCACTTATCCCCACTGTGCTGTGCCTGACTCCACCTTTCCCCTTCCCCTTCCCCTTCCCTTTCCCCATCCCCTTCTCCTCCTTCCCTTCTTCCCTTCTTCCCTCCTCCTCCTTCTTCTTCCTCTTCTTTTTTTTTTGTCTTCAGGGTTATTGCTGAGGCTCAGTGCCTGCACCTTGAGTCTACTACTCCTGGAGGCCATTTTCCCCCCTTTTGTTGCCCTTGTTGTTGTATAAAAGTCTTTTTGCATAACCATTATCTAAAATTTTTGCTCCAGTGTATTCATTGTGTGATGTGACTCTTTGAATAAGATCTGCTTATTTATTACTGTGAAAGGAAGGGAGGAAGGAAACAAATCAGTATCAGTCTGTATCAACAACATGCTGTGTTGTGGTCAAATTTAGGGCCTCATTCTTACAAGTTCTGTGGGGTTCTGCTATACCACCTGGCAGGTCACTCTCCTCAAGGTTTGCAAAAACTGGAATGCTTAAATTTCCACTTTTTCCATTCCTTCTAGGACCTTCCAGAAATGCCTTTCTCTCCTCCACCCCCCACATCCTAGATATGCTTCAAATCTTGACTGAGATATTTTTTCCTTGAGGAAACTGTCTTTGAATTCCAACCAGATTCTTTGTTCCCTCTTTGTGTTTGCTTAAAATCCTTTTTTTTTAAATTTCTACTTATTCATTCATGTATTGTAACGAAATGTTAACTGATTTCACTAGTCCTCCTTGATATCTTTTCTTTCTTTTTTTTTTTTTACTTATGAAATGGAGATATTGACAAGATTATAGGATAAGAGGGGTACAATTACACACAGTTCCCATTACCAGAACTCCCTAACCCATCCCCTCCCTTGATAGCTTTCATGTTCTTTATTCCTCTGGGAGTATGGACCCAGGGTTATTATCGGGTGCAGAAAGTGGAAGGCTTGGCTTCTGTAATTGCTTCCCTGCTGAACATGGGCATTGGTAGGTTGATCTATCCTCCCAGCCTGTCTCTCTCTTTCCATAGTGGGGCAGGGATCTGGGGAAGCGGGGCTCCAGGACGCATTGGTGAGGTCCTCTGCCCAGGGAAGTCAGGTTGGCATTATAGTAACATCTGGGACCTGGTGCCTGAAAAAGAATTAAGATATACAGCAAAACAAATTGTTGACTAATCATGAACCTAAAGGCAAGAGTATTTTAGATGAAGATTTGGGGTCTCCATTTTGGAAAAAGCTAGTAGGTCTATTTTAGGTATATTTCAAGGGTCTCATGACTTTACTAGTTTTTGCCTGAGTCTGACAGCTAACATGCAGGTGGACCCAAGTTATTGTCTGGGGAGATGGTGTCATAGTAGGAAAAAGGACCAGAAAGCTGGATCAGGGAAGAGAGTAGCTAGCTCCCAAATATGGGAAAAGTGTATAAATACTGTGAACTGTAAACCCTATTGATTTGAACTAGGGCCCACAGTCAGCTTAGGAGCCTATGTAACCTCTGCATCCCTGTAGGTCTGAGTTCACATTCTGTGGTCACAGCTAAGAACATTCCAGGCTGTACTAATTTCAGGACTCATCTTCCTCGAGTGATAGAGTATGTTGTCCAATCTCCCTTCGGAGAATAGAACAGTCTCTAGCATTGTTGATCCATAAAAGGCATTCACAGATAATATGTTTATTAGTTAAGACAATGCATGTTTATTGTAGAACATGTAAAGCACGGTTAAGCCAGAAGTGGCAAATTTGAGTTATCTAGAACCTCACCCCCTCCCAGAATTCTTTGCTGTAGTACAATAACTTCCTGAACTTTTTATGAACATGATTTCAGGGATAGCCCACCTTTAAAAGAAGCAAAATATTGGCATCAATTTAGAGGAAAGAATTTTGTCCACAAGAGTTATATAACATAATATGAAATAATAAAAAAATATTTTGGGAGTTGGGTGGTAGCGCAGCGGATTAAGCACAGGGGGCACAGAGCACAAGGACCAGCGTAAGGATCCCCGTCGAGCCCCTGGCTCCCCACCTGCAGGGAGTCACTTTACAGGCAGTGAAGCAGGTCTACAGGTGTTTATCTTTCTGTCCCCCTCTCTGTCTTCTGCTCTCTCCATTTCTCTCTGTCCTATCCAACAATAACAGTAATAATTACTACAACAATAAAACAAGGGCAACAAAAAGGAAAAATAAATATTTAAAAAAATTTTACCACTGTTTAAGCAAAAATGAAGATATACTAATTGCTCATATGCCCACTATTATGGATATTTTGCCTGTGGCCACATTTCACTCTTTCTTTCTTCCTTCCTTTCTTTCTTTCTTTCTTTCTTTCTTTCTTTCTTTCATTGCCACCAGGGTTATCTCTGAGGCTTAGTGCCTATAAGATTAATCCACTGCTCCTGGAAGCCACTTTTTCCTTTATTATTATTATTTTTTCTTTACTTGACAGGACAGAGAGAAGTTGAGGATGGAGGGAGATAGGGAGCGAGAAAGGCAGAGACACCTGCAGCACTTGCTTCACTGCTTGTGAAGCTTCCTCCCTACAAATGGAGAGGGCCGTGGAACTGGGGTCCTTGGGCATGGTGACGTGCGCTTAGCCAAATGCACCACTGCTGGGCGCCCTTAGCTTTCTTTCTAGATAAATAACAAATCCCGAAAGCTCTCAGCACCAGCCTCCCTAGAGGTAACTACTTCCTGCAGCTATTTTTTTTTTATCAGTGTATGTTTTCAGTGTCACAATTAAGCATTTTTAAGTCACATTCACTAATAACTTTCTGTTCACTGGTCCAAGTCTGAAAGAAGCAACTCAGATACCAAAGTAAATGTGGAGCAAAGTAAGCAGTGATGTTGGATTATGCATAATGTGATGTACATGATTTCTGTTATGAATTTTTCATTGGAAGAATAACTTCAGTTCACACTTTAGTCACAATCTTTGTTATTCTAAATAAATATAACTGAAAGTTATAGACCATTTATAGAAATTGCTGCGTTTTTAATTTCTGAGTTAAGTCATACTTAGAGATTAGCTAGGATTATCTGATGTGCTGTATCCAGAACTGGAAATGTCTTACATTTCTTCTTATCCCCTGTAGCTTCAGGCTTATACATTGTAAATTTAGGATGTGGGACTAAGTGGTGTGCATTCTGGTTGAGCACACATATTACAGTACCTAAGGAAGTGGGTTTAACACCTGAAGTCTCATAAACAGTGAAACAAGGTTGCAGGTGTCTTTCTCTCTCTCTCTCTCTCTCTGTCTTCCCCTTCCTTTTGCACTTCTGTCTCCAAAATAAATAATGACAAAGTAAAATATATTTAAAAATTCTAGGGGCCAGGCAGTGGCGCACCTGGTTAAGCGCACACATTACAGTGCACAAGGACCCAGGTTTGAGCCCCTGGCCCCTACCTGCAGGGGAGAAGCTTTACAAGTGGTAAAGCAGGTCTGCAGGTGTCTCTCTGTCTCTCTCCCTCTCTATCTCTCCCACCCCTCCTGATCTCTGGCTATCTCTATGCAATAAATAAAGATAATAAAAAAAGTTTTTTAAAAGTTCTAATATATATATATAGAATTTTTTTAATGTTTTATTTATTCCCTTTTGTTGCCCTTGTTGTTTTATTTTTGTAGTTATTATTATTGTTGTCATTGTTGGGTAGGACAGAGAGAAATGGAGAGTGGAGGGGAAGACAGAGAGGAGGAGAGAAAGATAGGCACCTGCAGACCTGCTTCGCCGCCTGTGAAGCGACTCCCCTGCAGGTGGGGAGCCGGGGTTCGAACCGGGATCCTTATGCCGGTCCTTGTGCTTTGCGCCACCTGCGCTTAACCCGCTGCGCTACAGCCCGACTCCCCAATATATATAGAATTTTAAGTTGGACCATGACCAAGAAGCATTCTGACTTTATAGATGAGCAGATTGACAGACTGACTTGATTATGACTTCAAATCTAGCATATGATTCCAGGTTTGGTCATTTTAGTCTTTCTCCCTTGCCCTCTCCCTTATCTTTTGATTGTGAAGATAGATGATTGTAATTATATGCTCTGATATTGTACTGTTATTTCTTTTTTAATAGTTTTTATTTATTTATTTAACCTTTTGTTACCCTTGTTGTTTTATTATTGTAGTTATTATTGTTGTCATTGTTGTTGGATAGGACAGAGAGAAATGGAGAGAGGAGTGGAAGACAGAGAGCGGGAAAGAAAGACACCTGCAGACCTGCTTCATTGCCTGTGAAGTGACCCCCCCCTGCAGGTGGGGATCCGGGAACTAGAACCAGGATCCTTAAGCCTGTCCTTGTGCTTTGCGCCACGTGCGCTTAACCCGCTGCATTACCACCCAACTCCCTGTACTGTTATTTCTATGTAAAGATTTCAGTAAATTAAATCCATTACAGTACTTTCTCAATTTAGTATTATTTAGCACATGGGATACCAGTGAATGTATCTGTGTTTCTTTCTATTTATTTATTTATTTTTAAATATTTATTCCATTTTTTTTGCCCTTGTGTTTTTTATTGTTGTAGTTATTATTTCGTCATTGCTGGATAGGACACAGAGAAATGGAGACAAGAGGGGGAGACAGAGAGGGGGAGAGAAAGATAGACACCTGCAGACCTGCTTCACTGCTTGTGAAGCTACTCCCCTGCAGGTGGGGAGCCCGGGGCTTGAACCGGGATCGTTATGCCGGTCTTTGCGCCACCTGCGCTTAACCTGCTGCGCTACCCCCGAATCCCTATTTATTTATTTTTACCAGAGTACTACTCAACTCTGACTTATGGTGGTTCAGGGGATTGAACCTGAGGCTTTGGAGCCTCAGGCATGAAAGCCATTTTGCATAACCATAATGCTATCTGCCCCCTCCCCCCCCAGTAACTATGTTTCATGGAGTAACAATGTCAGCTGCATGGGCTGCATGCTGAGTGCATTTTATCCTGGGACTATGAGGTAAAAAGCTACCATTTCCTGTGAAGGAGACTGAAAGTTATATGCAGAGGTCATGGTCAATTTGTTGGGATATGGTCAAGAAGGGCTGAGGGAATCTCTGGCCTTGTAAACCTGCAGGAAAGTAGCTGAAGAAGCTGTAGTGTTTGAACTTGACTTTGTTTAAGAAATTTAAACAGAAATGACAGGGTTAGGTTTTCATTAACCTCATGGTTAAGTTTTATTAACAGCTTGTAACTGTGCTTTAGTTTACCTGCTGGTAATTCACCTTCTACTGGAAAGAAGTGGGTTGTAATGATGAGAGGCCTAAATATGCCTCTTGGCCATGGCAGCGGCATACCTGGTAGAGCACACACATTATATAGTTTATAAGGGCCTGGGTTCAAGCCCCTGACTCCTACCTGCTTCATGAGTGGCAAAACGGTGTGGCAGGTGTCTCTCCCCTTTGGCCTTCCCCTTCTCTCTCTAGTTTTTTGTCTTTATCCCAAATACACAAGAATACAGAAGGGAAGAACAAAGAAAGAGGAAGAAAATCGATGCTAAATTAATTCTGGTCTGGAGAGAGTGCTTACTGAGTAGGGTTTATGCCTTCCCACGAGCACTGTCCAAGTTTAAGCCACAGCACCCAGGAAGATTTGGTGCTATGGTGTCTTTCCTGCCCTCTTTGTTTTGCTCTGAGAAAAAGTTGGCCTGGGAGTAGTTAAATAATAGTACATGCTCTGCCAAAAAAAAAGAAAAAACAAAGTTTTTAACCCTGGTAAATAACTCAGGTGGTAATATTTCTCTCCCTCCCCTTTTCCTTACTTCCCATTTATTTATTTATATATTTATTATTACTATTGTGCAGCTTTCACTCATCTATTTAGAATAGAAAGAATGATGCTTTAAAGGTAATTTTTAATGAAATTTGCTTTTTCAGCCTATATTTGGTTCATCATTTTATCATTTATATAGTAGATGCTCCTTAAATATGCTGGGATGAATAAATTCACTTTATTATTTTTTTTCTGCAATACAAAATTAACACTTTTTTTTTTTAATTTCAGAAAAGTGACCCTTGTGATGGTGGGACTTGATAATGCTGGTAAAACAGCCACAGCGAAGGGAATCCAAGGAGGTAAGCTAGGAAGGTCACTCAATTATTTGAGTTGCTTTATTACATATTCACGGGGAACAGGTAGCATGCACTCCGCAACTTACTAGTGTTAGTATACTTTTGTCTAAAGTGGTGAAAAGGCTCTGGTTTAATGGTAGCAGCTTGTTAGTGTATTATATATTTGAGTAAATACAGAGCTATAGAAGCTCTTTGAGATCTTTCTTCAAGTCGATAGAAATAAAAGATGAAATACAAAGAAAGAAAGGATGGCAGACATGCTTTTTGATCAGAATTGAGTCGTGTGGTTATGCCTGAAATGAAGGGGAGATAGAAATGTGCCTAGTCAGCATAGTTCTCATTGCATCGCTTGAATTTTGCCTCATACTTGTGATTTGTGTTAAAGACAGAGTCTCTATGACACTAAAAGTCTTCATATCATTTATATTATCGCATTAGATGTATTTATTCTTAACTCAATGTTTTCTATTATAATACAGCAATAACTGTGCTGGTGACTTTTTTGTATACCCCAAAGAGGCATCTATTAAGGGGAGAGCCATGAAAGGGAGAGCTGAAGAATAGCTCACCTGGGTAGGGTGTCTGCTTGGCCATATATGTGACCCAGGTTTGAGCCAAGTATCTACCACATTGGGACACACTGTGGTTTGTTTCTTTTTCTCTCTGTCTCTCTGTCTCTCTCTCTCTTTTTTTTTTTTAATACCTGAAGTAGTCGGGCCTTGTAAAAGCCCAAAATAAAGAAGATAGGAGTCGGGAGAAAAATCTGAAAATGTATTTACCCTCCTGAACGTGTATGTACAACAAGCTGTTATTTATATCAAATAGTCGGTAGAATTTTGTTTATAATATCATGAGAGAAAATTAATATCTTGCAAAACTTACTTTTGGAAAATAACATTCTAACACCCTTAATTCTGCTGTTACATGAGATAGAAATTTTGTATTATTATCTATGGCTTTTTCTGAAACGTCTTGGACAAACAAGGGAAATACTATGCGAAACTTGAATGGACTCATCTACTGCAACAGATTTGATCAGGGGACCAAAAGTGGGGAGGTGGGAAGGTGTCTTATTCCCTCTCTCATTCTGTATCTGTCTCTTATGGGGCGTGGGGACACTATGTTGGTAGAAGAGGACAGTTTGGCAGAGGATGGGCTGTACTGACACCTACCTTGCGTTTGTGAAACTGTATCACAACACACGTGACAACAACTGTCCTGTAAAGCAATAATTCCTTCTAGAGTACTTAAAAACAGACTCTTTGGATTTGGTGGTAGCGCAGTGGGTTAAGCGCACGTGCTGCAAAAAGTGCAAGGACTGGCTTAAGAAACCCAGTTCGAGCCCCCGGCTCCCCAGCCGCAGGGGGGTCACTTCACAAGCAGTGAATCAGGTCTGCAGGTGTCTATCTTTCTCTCCCCCTCTCTGTCTTCCCCTCCTGTCTCCATTTCTCTCTGTCCTATCCAACAATAATGACATCATTAATAATTACAACAATAAAAAAAAAACAACCAAGGGCAACAAAAAGGAATAAATAAATATAAAAAAATGAGAGAGAGGTAGCAATACACTGAAGCTTTCTTCTGTATGTACGGGACCCAGGCTCAAATCAGTGTTGTGCATATGACAAAATAAGCATATTATCCCAGTGAGTCAGCTTGCTGGTCCATGTCAAGTTTCCCTTAATCCTGATGATCGATTTAGTGATTTAGTCTCTTCTTGGTATTACCATACCTCGGCAACTGTGGTCATATAGTCCTGTACCTTCTTTGTTGTTGTCATAAACAGTTTTTTTTTTTTTTTATTAATCAGTTATAAATTTATAGGAATAACCAAACATGTTTCTATAGAAATAATAAAATCCTCTCTTACTGTTTATAAGTCACTCTCAAAATTAATGTTATGACACAATCTAAAAATGGTTACTTTTCTATCATTTGAAACAGAACACCCTGAAGACGTAGCTCCTACTGTTGGATTTTCTAAAATTGACCTCAGACAAGGAAAATTTGAAGTCACCATCTTTGACTTGGGAGGTGGAAAAAGAATTCGGGGAATCTGGAAGAATTACTATGCTGAGTCTTATGGGGTGATATTTGTTGTGGATTCCAGTGATGAAGAGAGAATGGAAGAGACAAAAGAGACAATGTCAGAAGTGCTAAGACATCCTAGGATAGCAGGAAAGCCTATATTGGTGTAAGTATTGTTGTGTCCTGGTTAATATGTACTAACCAAGAAAGAAAAATAACCAAGTTGCATAATATTGAATAAGCTAAAATAATTACATCCTTGCATGATAAAATGTAATTAGCTGGGAGTTGTTAATATGGAAGTATTATTGTTATAATACTGTCTGTAGAGGCTAAGAGTTGAAGGTATATTATGTAGGAGAGTAATAATTACATCTTTTGGAAATTCAAATGTGAACTCTATTTTATTTGGCTACTTTATTAAAATTTGGATTAGGAAATTGTCTTTTATAAAATAGAACTTTAGGATGCTTTTAATTTTTTAAATAATTTTTTAAACTTTTTTCCTCTGTTTCTTGGGAAGAGTTAAAAAAAAAAAAGTTTTAAATGGCTCAGTACCACAGTAACACAGAGCAGCATATGATCTGGGTCATTATGAAATTAGTTCAGTTCTTGTGGTACGGGAAGTGGCGCAGTGATAAAGCTTTGGCCTCACAAACATGAGGTCCCGAGTTTGATCCCCAGCAGCACATGTGCCAGAGTGATGTCTTGTTCTCTCTCCTCCTTTCTCATAAATAAAATCTTAAAAAAAAAAATTAGTTCAGTTCTTATGTCATTTTCCAGGTACTTAAATATTTTTATTGTTTATAATGTAATAGTGGTTTACAAAAGTTTTTCAAGGGTGTATTATCATATTTATATGTGAACTTTTTTCATATATATATATTTTCATATTTATATATTAACTTTTCCTGCCCTCTTAGCACTTATGAGTAGAAACACCAGGTGGCGCTATAACTATGAGACAGAGGTCTGCTGTGTCGTTTTCTTTACAAGTTCTCTATGTTGTAGTTCTTGACCAGCCATCCAGCATCAACCCACTGCTAACATTTTTTTTTTTTAATTTTTTATTTAAGAAAGGATTAGTGAACAAAAGCATAAGGTAGGAGGGGTACAACTCCACACAATTCCCAACACCCAATCCCCATAACCCACCCCCTCCCCTGATAGCTTTCCCATTCTCTATCCCTCTGGGAGCATGGACCCAGGGTCGTTGAGGGATGCAGAAGGTAGAAGGTCTGGCTTCTGTAATTGCTTCCCCGCTGAACATGGGCGTTGACTGGTCGGTCCATACCCCCAGTCTGCCTCTCTCTTTCCCTAGTAGGGTGTGACTCTGGGGAAGCTGAGCTCCAGGACACATTGGTGGGGTCTTCAATCCAGGGAAGCCTAGCCAGCATCCTGGTGGCATCTGGAACCTGGTGATTGAAAACAGAGTTAACATATGAAGCCAAACAATTTGTTGAGCAATCATGGATCCCAAGCTTGGAATAGTGGAGAGGAAGTGTTAGTGAGAGAGAGCTTATGTGCACACGTATCCATAAACTACTGCAAAATATATACCTGAAAGCAGGACTACACTAGAGTTTGCAGTGAGTACCTCCCTAACACTTCCTCTCCACTGCTAACATTTTGATGACTTTCTCTACATACTTTGCTAAAACGTGTAATGAACGCAGTGCCCCAGCGGTGCCTTCAGTTTTGCAGTTACTCTTTCTATTATAGTTAAATCCCTCTTGACTGTTGGCTTCTGCGCCATATTTGAAAGCTCTCCTCAGGAACCAGGTGGTGGCGCACTTGGTTAAGTGCACACATTACAGTGCACAAGACCCAGGTTCAAGCCCTTGGTCCACCTGCAGGGGGAAAACTTCATGAGTGGTGAAGCAGGGCTGCAAGTGTCTCTCTGTCTCTCTCCCTCAACATCTCTATCTCTATCCAATAGTAAACAAATAAAAAAAAAGGATTTTAAAATTAAAAAGAAAGAAAGAAAGCTCTCCTATTTAGCTTGGTCTACTATCTTGATACCATGTGACTTATTTTGATTTTCCATTTCTTTTGATGATCTCCTTTCAATTCCTTTTCATTTCTCTACTGTGGTACTGATAGCAACAGTCTCCTAACCAGTTTCCTCGCTAGTGGTCTTAACATATACCCAAGTTCTCTGCATAATTCAGTAGAAGCACTTTTCTTTATTGGATTTTTTTTTTGCCTCCAGCGTTATTACTGGTACTGAGTGCTGGCACTACGAATTCATAACTCCTGGTGGCCATTTTTCCCCCATTTTATTGGATAGGACAGAGAGAAATTAAGAGAGGGAGGGTGAGACAGAGAGACAGAGAGACACCTGCAGACCTACTTCACCACTTGTGAAGTGTCCTCCCTGCAGGTGGGGACCCAAGGGCTGGAACCGGAATCCTTAGGCAGGTCCTTAAGCTTAGTACTATGTTCTCTTAACTAGGTGCCTGGCCCCCTTTATTAGGTATTTTTCATGTTACAAACTGGTATATATTTTTACAGCTAGTGAACCAGTGTAATAATATAGAAAGAATATAAGAGCTCTTTTAAAATATGAATTTAATTATTTTACCACTACTTTCTGCTCCCTTTTGTATGTATATGAATAGCTGCATACTGATATAACCATAGTATGCTTATATAACTGTAGCATCTATCATAGATTCATGTCTAGCACATGAGAGCTATGACGTTAAAAGGTTCCCCAGATAACAAGTGGGGATGGCCTTGAGGGTAATTCTTTGCTAAGTGTCGTGCTGAGAGCTGGGTGAAGATAGAGACGTTGGCGGAGGGTGCCTGTATTTGTAGGCAGTGTCACACACAAGTGCTTTCTTCTTGTTCACAGACACATGGATATCTCACCTGCTAAAGTCTATCATAGCATCCAACTTCTGTTCCTTCCTTCTCTGAGGCTATCTTGTTAATTTAAGATCCACAGAGCCTACTGGAATTTACTTCAACTCCTGAATCATTCCCCACCTCCCAACCTTCTAGTAATGAACAGAGAAAAAAAGTCTTTGAGAAAAATTCATTAAGCAGAAGGAGCTATCCTTGAAAAACTCAGATCTTGTTTATAATCCCAGGATCAAATAATAGATTAACAAAGTCACCATTCATTCATATTACTGATGGAAGGCAATATAAATAACCACAATGGCAGATCCTGGGTGTTTGTTTTTGGGGTTTTTAGTTTTGTTTTGTTTTTGTTTCTTGGTTGTTTTTTGTTTGTTTTTTGTTTTCCTTAGAAAACTACTGAGCTCTGGCTTAAGGCAGTGCTCGGGATTGTACTTGGGACCTTGGAGCCTCAGTACGGAGTGCCTTTTGAGTGACCAAGATACCATGTTTCTGGCCCCTGGATAATCATTTTATTGATCTGACACATTCCTCCATGCCAGACTCGCCATATGTATCATTGCAGATGGAACCTTAGCTGAATTTCATTTTATGTCACAGGGAGCAGGACTCTCTTGAAAAATCAGAATCATGTGACATTATTAAACTTCTGTCTTATTATCACAGACATAGCTTGATTGCTCTGCCTCTAGCATTAACAGTGAGAATATCCCCAAAGTCTGTAGAGGTTAATGTTAAGGCAGTGTTGGAGGCTGAGCCAGGATTTCACCTATACAAAGCAGGCACTATAGTGTTGTGCCACCTCCCCAGCCCTTTACTGGGATTCATTCTCCCTCTCTCTCTCCCTCTCTCCATACACACACATACACATCTTTAAAAAAATTTAAAATAAAGGGCTGGGCGGTAGTGCCAAGGGTTAAATGCACATGGCTCAAAGCGCAAGGACCAGACAGCAGGATCCCAATTCGAGCCCCCGGCTCCCCACCTGCAGGGGGTTCGCTTCACAGGCGGTGAAGCAGGTCTGCAGGTGTCTATCTTTCTCTCCCCCTCTCTGTCTTTCCCTCCTCTCTCCATTTCTCTCTGTCCTATCCAACAACAACAGCTATAACAACAAGGGCAACAAAATGGGAAAAATAGCCTACAGGAGCAATGGATTCGGAGTGCTGGCACCGAGCCCTGGCAATAACCCTGGAGGCAAAATAAATAAATAAGAATTTTTTTGTAAAAATTTTTAAATATTTATTTATTTCCTTTTGTTGCCCTTGTTGTTTTATTGTTGTAGTTATTGTTGTTGATGTTGCTGGGGGCTGGGGGCTCGAACCGGGATCCTTACTCCAGTCTTTGCGCTTTGTGTCGCTTGCGCTTAACCCACTGCGCTACCGTCCGACTCCCAGAAATAAGAAATTTTTGTAAGTCCAACTGATCTAAGAAGGCACATTTCATTCTACGTTTCTGCTTTCTACTTTAGTCTTTACACTTGACTACATAGAGTTTGTAAGTCACCCTTATTTTTTATTTATATATATATATATATATATATATATATATATATATATATATAATATTTTATTTCTTTATCTTGGATAGAAATAGTGAAATCAAAAGGGATGGGGGAGATAGAGACACCTGCTTCACTAATCTTGATGTGTCCCCTGCAGGTGGGAACCAGGGGGTTGAAACTGGGTCCTTGTGCATGGTGTGTGTTCAACCGGACGTGCCACATCCCAACCCCCCAGCCACCAGTCTTTCTAATAGCCAAATCTTATTTTTTAACAAACATTTTATTTATTTATAAGAAAGGAGGAGAGAGAGAAAAAGCCAGACATTACTCTGGTACATGTGCTGCCAGGGATTGAACTTGGGACCACATGCTTGAGAGTCCAGTGCTTTATCCACTGCACCATCTCCAGGACCACATGGCCAAATCTTCTAAAGTTTATAATTAGAATAATGTTTTTTTTTTCCTAATTCTCTAGCAATCTTCTAAAGTTTATTTTTTTATTTTATTAGTGATTTAATAATGATTGACAAGATTGCGGGATAATCTAATGTTTATAACTAAATCAACAGTTTAAGATTTCTTTCCAGAAACATAATTCTGCTTGTGTTAGCACATTGGAATTCTTGGAATACTACTTTTCTGTGGAGTTGTATGACCTTACTTAATGTTTGGCTAAATCTCCCAAGTTGGACATTTCACAAAAGTGATAAATATTTTTTATTCTTTTTCATTTTTAATATTTTTATTTATTATTGGATAGAGACAGAAATTGAGAAGAGAGGGGAGGAAGAGAGGATGAGAGGCAGAGAGATACCTGCAGCCCTGCTTCACCACTTGTCATGCTTCCTGCGGCAGATAGGGACCAGAAGCTTGAACCTGGGTCCATGCACACCATAATGTTCCCACTTAGCCAAGTGCCCCGCCACCTGGCCCCGAGTGATAAATATTTGTAGGAGTTTCACTTTGAAAAGAAAACGTAATATCTCTGATAGTCTTCCTGGGTGCTAATGAAACTTATAAGACAAAAAAAATGTCTTTTGACTGGGAGAGTCTTCAGACCATGGTTGGTATCCAAGAGCCCTCTGAGATCACATAACCCAATTCAGAATGCATGTGCGTTACCTCTGGGAACAGTACTCCCTACAGGATCTCATGACCACAAAGTTATGCATTTCCATGTTAGGAGAAGCTTTTATTGTGACTTTTTACCATATACTTTTGTCTCCAGCTTTTATGAGCTGACCTTTCTAGACAGCTGTGATACTGTGACTTAGAATAGAAAATTATATATTGGTTTCTGCCTCTACTTTCTGACACAGAGCTCCTCAGACTCTTGAGAATTCATAAATGATAAGAGCACTAAAAATATTTTATTATAACTTTTGGTCTTTGACCCTGGCTCCTGACACAAATCTTGTGAAACCCTTATAACTTCTTAGATGATAGGAGTATCTTCTTTTACTGCTGAGGAGACTCTCGGTGGGCTACTGAATGGATGCTGGATGGGGGCTGTTTACCAGAAAGCCATGATTTAGAAGCTTAGAATTTTCTTTTTTTTATTTATTTTAATTTTTTCATCAGTGACTTAATAATGATTGACAGGATTGTGGGATAAGAAGGGTATAATTCCATACAATTCCCACCACCAGAGTTCTGTATCACATCCCCTCCACTGGAAGGTTCCCTATTCTTTATCCCTCTGGGAATGTGGACTGTCTTTATGGGGTGTAGAAGGTGGGAGGTCTGGCTTCTGTTGGTCTTATTTTTTAAATTATCTTTATTGATTTATTGTGTAGAGTAAACCAGAAATTGAGAGGGAAGGGGTGATAGGGAGAGAGACAGAGAGGCACCTGCAGTACTGCTTCACCACATGCAAAGCTTTCTCCCTGCAGATGGGGACCAGGGGCTCGAACCTGGGTCCTCACACTTTGTAACGTGTGCTCAGCTAAGTGAGCCACCATCCAGCCCCAGTCTTAATTTTTTTATTTTTCCTTCTAAACACAGACACCCGTTCTCTTGTGAAGTGAGAAAGACTAAAAAAAGGGGTTACTACTGAATATTTGAGGGGCCAGGTGGTGGCAAACCTGGTTGGCCACACATGTTCCAATGCACAAGGACCCAGGTTTGAGCCTCTGGTTCCCTATCTGCTGTGGGAAAGCTGTTCGAGTAGTGCAGGTGCCTCTCTGTCTTTTCCCCTCTCGATTTCTGGTGGTCTCTATCCAATAAATAAAGATAAAAATAAAAAAAAACAGGTAAAAAGTTCTATAAAAATATTGAATATTTGACATTACCTATGTGCTGAGCCTCTATAAGAATCCCAGTAGAGGGCTGGGGAGGTGGCTCAAGACTGGTGAAACCCTGGACTCAACCTCCAGCCCTGCATTAAAATGAAATCTCTAGACTTTGGAGATATTCCCATTGTGAACTTTCAGAGGTGCAAGTAAAATAGTGCCATAGACGAGAGCATGCAAGGCTTCTGGCCCTTAAGCATCTTTTTCATGTTCATTGATAGCCCTGTGTGAATTCGAAAGTTATTCCCACGTCCCAACCCAGTGCCTCGCTCATGATGAAGGGATGGCAAATGTGGTTTTTTAACTTTACCTGCCAGTCTCCCTGAATGAGCCCAAGATGAAGACAGCTGTCCTGTAACGTACTTTTTAACCCTTCAGCTACATTCAGCTCGCAATTAGCATCTAGATTTCTCATTGAGTGCTTACTTGGATTTTTCCCAGAATTTGTTGAGCATTGAGTTAATGGACTTTTTCAAATCACGAAAGATTAGATACAGGTGGCTTGATTTTAGATCTTTGAAGTATTTATACCTTTACACAGGTCTGCAGGTGTCTGTCTTTCTCTCCCCCTCTCTGCCTTCCCCTCCTCTCTCCATTTCTCTCTGTCCTAACCAACAACGACGACATCAATAACAACAATAATAACTGCAACAACAATAAAATACAAGGGCAACAAAAAGGGAAAAATAAATAATGTAAAAAAAAAATAATAATGAAAACAGTACAAGACCCTCACATGGAACATCTGTCACTCTAAAGCTAGAAAACTTTTCTAAAATAGCTTCTTTATTTTGAGCTACAGCAAGGACAACACCAACAACACAATACCCGGCATGGGTTTCTTTTTTTATATTTTACAGCCAGTCCAAATTTCTCTTTGGTAGTGTGAACATATTCTTTTGTACCATTCACTACCATTTCAATATTATTGATGTTTTCTCCTTGTTCCTCTACTAGAAGAGATATCTGAATAAAAAGTTCCCTTAAGTCTTTTATTTGATTCTCTAAATTAACAAGTTCCTTATGTCTCTGTTCAATCTGTGAGAGTTGTGTTTTAGTGATACTGACTTCTGTAAGCAAACTTTCGTTGAAAACTTCCCATTTTCCTTGATGAAGCATATCATTGACTTCTTCTTCAGGAATATCTTTCCCTGCAACTTCCAGTTGACGGAAAATAAACGTTTTACACTTCTCTTGCTTTGCTGCTATGGTGTCATTATAAATAAACATAGTTTGCTGGAAATGGCGGAACATTGCAGCATGCTGAGATTTAAGTATTCTTGTGATCACTGATGATGGGCCATTTTCGACCTCTGATTTTTTTGCTTCTTTTACTAAATTGTCCAGACCTCTGTTAATGTGCTCCGCTTGACTCTTTATTTGCTTTGCAATGCTGGACTCTCTCTTAAGTAAACTAAACCTCCTCATTGAAGCCATCAGATTCTTCTGCTGCTGCTCAAAGTTTTGAACATCACCTATGAAGTTATTAATATTCTCCTGTAGCTTTTGAATTTCATGTAGGTGTCTTTCAGCCACAGGCTCTCTTTCATAAACAACAGCTTGCTGAAGAAATACTCCTTGTTCCTCAGCTTCCGTAGATGACGCATTCCTCTCTCTAGAAAGTTCAATTTCCTTTGTTCTCTGCTTTAGTTCTTGAAGTCGGTCTTTCATCTTCCCTTTCCTCCTCAGAAGCAAAAATGATTGTGTTTAACAAATAGAGGCTTTAGTATTTCTCCTTAGTAGCTGTTAGCTTCACATAACTGAATATCCTCCAGGGAAAAAAAAAACCCTTTTAGTTTCCTGAAACGATATTAAAAATTAGAAAAGAAAAACATAAGAATCACCTCACAAAGTTTACTAAAATGGGAAAGTAGCATGAAGTAATTGATGTTGCCTCATATAATGTGAGGCAACTATGTATCCTATTTAGTTGACTGAGGTTGCTCAGAAAGCAGTGATAGAAATATAATTGTCCCGGGGTCGGATGGTGGTGTACCTGGTTGAGCGCACATTTAACAACACGCAGGGACCCCTGTTCAAGCTCCTGGTCCCCACCTGCAAAGGGAAAACTTTGAGAATTGTGTAGCAGGGTTGCAGGTGTCTCTCTGTCTCTCTCCCTATTTATCTCCCCCTTCCCTCGATTTCTATATAAATAAATAAAGATAATAAAAAATTTTAAAAAAAGAAATATGATTGTCCCCAAATAAGTTCTTCAGTGTTATACTGTCATCTAATGTTTTTATTAATAGAGGGTAATATGTTAGAATAGAAGGTTGGCCATAATAAACTTTTCAAATGAAAGGACTCAAGTGCACTTATTATTAAAGATGAAATTTCCAGTTAATTTTTTTTTTTTTAAACCAGAACATTGCTCAGCTCTGGCTTATGGTGGTGTGGGGGATTGAACCTGGGACTTTGAAGCCTCAGGCATGATAGTTTCTTTGCATAACCATTATGCTCTCTATCTACCCCTGCTCATTAATTTTTTAAATACTTTGATTTATCTATTATTGGATAGAGACAGAGAAATTGAGAAAACTGAATTTTTCATAAAATTTCCTGAATAACTGATATTGTTTGAATTATTTTTTTTTCATCTGATGATTTGTTTGATAGGTTGTCTTAGTTTGTATTTTAGTTTTGTTAGTTTTGTTGGTGATGGGAGGTTTCATGCATGTGTGATTCACTGCTCCTACAGTACTAGAGTTCCTCACAGCAATTATTATTTTAGGGTGTTGGTAATGTATCATCCTATGTTATACTGGCACTGAGCCCCAGCCATAACCCTGGTGGCAATTAGACAGAAAGTGGTGGTGGTGCACCTGGTTGAGCGCACATGTTACAATGCACAAGGACCCAGGTTCAAGCCCTGGTCCCCACCTGCAGGGTTCCGGAAAGCTTTGTGGTGAAGCAGGGATACAGATGTCTCTCTGACTCCCTCTCTACCAACCCCTTCCGTCTTGATTTCTGACTGTCTCTATCCAATAAGTAAATATAATACAAAAAAAATGCTTAAAAAGAAAGAAAAATATAGCAGATACTTTTTATTTCTTTTCGAGTCTTTCCTGTAGCTTCTTTTTTTTTTTTTTCCTGTAGCTTCTAATGTGATCACCTACTATGTTGATTTTCTTTTTCTTGTATTTTCCTGCATTTCTGGTTTCTTAATTCTGTTCACATTGCTATGGGGCAGGGGATGTCATACAAAAGCTTCTTTTCACAACATGAATGCGTTGATAACTTCCATTTCTGGGAATGTGCTTTCTGTTATCCTTATAACTAAACAGAATATTCCCCGTGGCTATATATTTTATGTGAAATGATATTCCCTTTGAATTTTGAAAAAATTTTCCATGCTGTTTTACAGATTTCTTTGTTACCTTTTAGAAATCTGTTTATGGAATTCCTGATATTTTGTGTTTTTATTCCTTCTTATGAAATCTTGGCTTGAGGGCATGTCCAGTTTTTATTTGTATTATTCATTTATTTTGCTTTCTCTCTCTATTTCCTTTTTCCTTTCTTCTTTCTCTCTCTTTCTTTCTTTCTTCCAGATAGACAGACACTAGGGCACCAAAGCTTCTTTGAGGCCGAGACTTGAACTTGGGTCGCACATGTGACAGACCAGCCCACTATCCAAGTGAGCTACTTGCTGGCTCTTTGATTTCCCACATAATTATTTTTCATTGTTCCTGGACCTTTTTTTTAAAATATTTATTCATTTTCCCTTTTTGTTGCCCTTGTTTTTATTGTTGTAGTTATTGATGTCGTCGTTATTAGTTAGATAGGACAGAGAGAAATGGAGAGAGGAGGGGGAGACAGAGGGGCAGAGAAAGACAGACACCTGCAGACTTGCTTCACCACTTGTGAAGCGACTGATTCCCCTGCAGGTGGGGAGCCGGGGCTTGAACCTGGATCCTTATGCCTGTCCTTGTGCTTTGTGCCATGTGCGCTTAATCCGCTGTGCTACCGCCTGACTCCCTACTCCTGGACCTTTTCAATGGTCAGAACTAAGACTTTTTTATAATGATTTTTTTTTAATATTTATTTTTCCCTTTTGTTGCCTTTGGTTGTTGTTATTGATGTCGTCGTTGTTGGATAGGACAGAGAGAAATGGAGAGAGGAGGGGAAGACAGAGAGGAGGAGAGAAACATAGACACCTGCAGACTTGCTTCACTGCTTGTGAAGTGACTCCCCTGCAGGTGGGGAGCCAGGGCTCGAACCGGGATCCTGATGCTGGTCCTTGCGCTTTGCGCCACGTGTGCTTAACCCGCTGCGCTACTGCCCGACTCCTAGAACTAAGACATTTTTACAAATTATAGGAAGAAAGGAATTAGTTCTGACTTTACAGACCTATGCCATATAAATTCTCTGAGAGATCTGAATCCTTGTAGAGCTTGGGTAGGGAGTGCCCTGCTCATAGGTCAGAGTCCTTTGGTTTGGCCTTGTCACAGTAACCACAGGTGGCATTCAAATTCAAGAAATATAGGAACCTTTTTTCTTAGCTAAATTAAGTGCTAATTTCAAATTTGATAATTTTGTATGGCTGATGAACGATGATATGAATACTCACGTGACCCTTATAAGAAAAAAAAAAAGGTCTCCATCTGATATAGGTATTGGGGACTTTATAATGCCTTTGTCTTTGGTTCTTAGTCATAGACTGACATAAGATAGGAAGAAGTGAGGTGCACTTTATTGCTCTTTTTGTATAAATGTTTATGTTTCCTATCCTAGTACTGACCCAGGAATATGACTTCTTACAGTGTATAGTGTATGCAGCTAATACTGCTGTTTGTTGTACCTTTATTTAATTTTTGTGTGAAACCTGGACCCTTTATCCAAATATGAATTATCATTCAGCATGTTTAGCTCATGGTACTACTTACTATATATGGCTTAGTAGTATATTATCAATAACTGTATCTTCAGCTGAAATATGATATTTATATTAGGTAAGAGTACACACACACATATATGGTAATCAACTGACAGTTTGTTCTTGTTAATAGAGAGTAAACTTGCATGACTCAAAGGAAAAATTCTCCACCCCATTATAGACAGGATATATTTCCAGAAATAGGCGTATGGATAAAAATTACTTAGTGCTGGGGCCAGGCAGTGGTAGACCTAGTTAAGCACTCGCACTACAGTGTGCAAGGACCTGGGTTCAAGCCCCTGGTCCCCACCTACAGGGGAAAAGCTTCACAAGTGGTGAAGCAGGGCTGCAGGTGTCTCTCTCCATCTTTTATCTCTCCCTCCCCTCAATTTCTCTCTCTCTCTATCCAATAATAAATAAGTACGTAAATAAATAAATAAATAACTTAGTGCTTTAACAAATATGCTGGTGTAGATGCATTTAACTTACATTTTTTTGGTGTTAATTTATTTAATCTGATAGGGCAGAGAGAAATTGAGAGTGGAAGGGGAGATAGGGAGAGAAAAAGAGAGACAACTGCAGCTCAGTTTTACTGCTCACGAAGCCTCCTCCTGCAGGTGGGGATTGGAAGCTTTAACCTGTGTCTTTGTGAGTGGAAATATGTGCACTCAATGGGGTGATCCATCACCTGGTCTCCTGTACATTTTTGTGTTAGCTAGATTTTCTTTTCTTTCTTCCTTTCTTCCTTCCTTTCTTTCTTTCTTTCTTTCTTTCTTTCTTTCTTTCTTTCTTTCTATTTTTTTCCTCCAGGGTTATAGCTGGGGCTTGGTTTCTGCACTATGAACCCACTGCTCCTATAGCCATTTTTTTAAAAAATTTTTGGATAGGACAGAGAGAAATTGACACTGGAGGGGAAGGTAGAGAGAAATTGCCAGTGGAGAGGAAGATAGGTGGAGACAAGAATAGACACCTGCAGACCTGCTTTACCTCTTGTGAAGCGACCCCCCTGCAGGTGGGCAGCGGGCAGCTGGAACTGGGATTCATGCGCAGGTCCCTGCTGTTTCGTAGTATGTGCGCTTAACCTGGTGCACTACCACCTGGCCCCGATTTCATTTTTCTTGTATTCGATAATGTTGGTTTAATAGACAGTGTTTGTTCTGTGGCCGTAGCTTTGTACCTTTTTACATGTGTGTCACTATATCACATTCATCACCAAGTACCAGTATCCCTCCACCACAGTCTGTGGGGCCTCCTTTTTTTTTTTTTTCTCCAAATAATCCTTTATTGAAGCACCTTCCTTTTTTAAAAAAATATTTATTCCCTTTTGTTGCCCTTGTTGTTTTATTGTTGTAGTTATTAATGTCATCGTTGTTGAATAGGACAGAGAGAAATGGAGAGAGGAGGGGAAGACAGAGAGGAGGAGAGAAAGATAGACACCTGCAGACCTGCTTCACCACCTGTGAGCGACTCCCCTGCAGGTGGGGAGCCAGGGCTCGAACCGGGATCCTTATGCCGGTCCTTGTGCTTTGTGCCACCTGCACTTAACCCGCTGAGCTACAGCCCGACTCCCGGGGCCTCCATTTTTTAATGCTCACTTTTGGAAAGCTTAGTTCTGTAGTCAAAATCTAAAGGTTTGCTTTCTTTTAACTTTATCTGTTCTATGCTTTGATTCTCTATACTTTGCACATGAGCAAAATCATTCAGTATTTGTCTTTCTAGTTTAAGACATTTCTCTTTCTTTTTTTTTAAATGGTTTTTATTTTTATTTTTATTTTTATTTTTTTTGCCCCTAGGGTTACTGCTGGGGCTCAGTGCCTACACTATGAATCCACTGCTCCTGGAGGCCATTTTTTCACTTTTGTTGCCCTTGTTGTTTATCGTTATTATTGTTGTTATTGCTGTCATCGTTGTTGGATAGGACAGAGAGAAATAGAGAGAGGAGGGGAAGACCGGGAGAAAAAGACAGACACCTGCAGACCTGCTTCACTGCTTGTGAAGCGACTCCCCTGCAGGTGGGGAGCCGGGGACTTGAACCGGGATCTTTACTCCTGTCCTTGCGCTTTGAGCCATGTGCGCTTAGCCCGCTGCGCTGCCGCCCGACTCCCACATTTCTTTTTAAGTAAGGCATTTTCATATTTATTATGCCGACTAAATAAAATATTTTAAGAAAGAGTTTCTAATCCAACATAACATGAACTTGCAACACTTTACTAATTTAAGGTGAAGGTATCTGATATTTGCAGTCATCTCTGATTACTGAAATGTGGAAAACAAGACTTTTAAAAATAAATTACATTTATTCTATCTAAAGTATATGACAAGTATGTCATGTTTCATTTTTTTCTACATCATTATTATCATTATCATTATTGGTCATCACTGGGGCTTCACCATTCCAGGTCAGATTTTTAGGCTAGAGAGGCAGCGAGTGAAGGAAAGCAGCACCAGGGTTGCGGGCGGCAGGGCAGCGGGTAAAGTGCATATGGCGTGAAGTGTAAGGACCCGCATAAGGATCCTGGTTGAGCCCCCGGCTCCCCATAGAATGGTTTTTATATTAAGAACTGTGAAGCTTTGAAAATAATGTTTTCGGGAGTCGGGCAGTAGCACAGCGGGTTAAGCCCACGAGGCACAAAGCACAGGGACCGGCTTAAGTATCCCGGTTCAAGCCCCCGGCTCCCCACCTGCAGGCGGGGAGTCCTTCACAAGCAGTGAAGCAGGTCTGCAGGTGTCTATCTCTCCCCCCTCTCTGTCTTCCCCTACTCTCTCCATTTCTCTCTGTCCTAACAACGACGACAGTAATAACTACAGCAACAATAAAAAAAATCAAGGGCAACAAAAGGGAAAATAAATATTAAAATTTTTTTAAAAAAAGAAAATGTTTTCTAGATGGTACATAGTCAACTTTCAAGTCTACCTTAAACTCTTACTGTTTGCTCTTTTGATTTGAAATGTGTTATTAAATTCTAACATGATAGAAAATAACCATGAAGCAGTTCAATAAATGTTTTGATTAAGCTCCTTTCTCTTACTTCTTTTTGATTGTATCATATCTGCACATATGTATTGCACTGAAATAATGCAGGCTGAAATTTTTAAGCTATCAAAACAAATATGTTTGCATTAAATGTTATAAATTATTCGCTTAAATATAAGAAAAGTGACGGGAGTCGGACGGTAGTGCAGCCGGTTAAGCGCAGGTGGAACAAAGCGCAAGGACCGGTGTCGCTTCACTGAAGGTGAAGCAGGTCTGCAGGTGTCTTTCTCTCCTCCCCCCCCTCTGTCTTCTCCTCTTCTCTCCATTTTTCTCTGTCCTATCCTACAACAATGACATCAACAACTACAACAATTAAAAAAAAAAAAAAACAAGAAAAGTAACCGTGACAGTTTACAGTAGTCCTTTTACGTAATCATTTTCTGACTCCCTCAATTACATTTTAAAATAACCTGGGTGATAACAATAAATTCAGACATAGAACATTACTTTAAGACTTGCACATATTGTGCCAAAACTGGGCCTAAACTTCTGTTTGGAGGGAAGTATAAAGGTGTTCTCAAAAGCAAGCACAGGGTACCCTGGCTGATTTATAGTAATTTACAAAAGAAAGATTTTTAAAGTTTGTTTTTATAGTACCTAACTTCCAGTGCTTCCAGAATAAAATAATTTAAGCAACTTATAAGGACACATTAACTTGCTTTATAGAGCTGTACTTATAATATTCCATAGCTCTAAACTCAAATTCCATTCACTATATTAGTAGTCTATATGAGCAGGCCAGCTGCTTGTAACCCACTTCAATCTGAGGAAAGCAAGTAACTTTGATTACCTGCTGAGCTATTTTCAATGCCACAGCACATCAGATTTTAGTCTATGCAAGTCTCACATTAAAAAGCACACAAAAAAACAGTGGTTTACCTTTCTGTCTTGTTCCTTTTGTTGGCTATCCACTTGCAGGGTAGGAGTTCTGAGTTTTTTGTTTTGTTTTGTTTTTTGAGAGAAAATCTGAGTATCGTCTGCAATGCTTTGTTCGTGTTCTTACATTTCAGAGGCTAATTTCTGTATGATTTTTAGTCAATTGAAAGTCAAATACTGAAGTCAAGTCAGTCAGAGATAAACTTGTCCTTTCGCTGTTAATATCAAATGAGAAGAACAAATTGCTTGCTTCACACCTGGAGAATCCGGTTCTGCCTGTTAGCCACTCATTCTTTAGATTAAAGGAAGACCATTTTCATTGGAGCCTTGGTAACAGGAAGTCCTTGTTAAAGTGCTTCCATAGAGTTTTGGCACTGGTTCTGTAATGCCAGTCCTACATTCTATGTAAAATAAATTACAAAAAAACAGAACAAGACAAAACCAAAAACCTAGCGTTTGTTCCAGTTACTTTGCTTAATTTTTGTTTTCAAAGCTTGCTAAATATGAAGATTTGAAGTAAATAGGAATGAAAGGAAATTTGGCGTAGAGACTTTTTGCTCCATTCACTTTAAGATGATAGAATGCTCTTCTATAGGGAAGGCTAAGTGCTTACCTCGCCAAACCATTGATATTGAGAACAGATAGAAAAGAGATCATGTCTTTAAAACTTCCACCTTTTATTATACCTAGTAATTATTTTTTCTTTATTTCTCTTATTTGCTAGTGCAGAGAGGAATTGAGGAGGAGGGAGAACTAGAGAGGAACAGAGAAAGACAGACACCTCCAGCAATGCTTCACTGTGAAGCATGGTCCTTGATCATGATAGTGAATGAGCCCTTCCAGGTGGACCACCACCCAGCCCAACTAATTTGAATTTTAAAATATGTTTCTCCCATAGTTTAGAATGAGAGAAAGCCTTACAGTAATATGTTAAGCTGCCCATTATGTAAATGTAAATGCTCAAAATTATATTAGTTACAATGAGATCTTTGTAGGAAAAATTAGAAATGACATTTTTTTCCCCTCATACATTAAATCAGCCCCCCACCACACACACACACACACACATACATACACACACAATTTTATTTCTGCCTGAGGTATAATTTGACATTGAAGGGGGAGAGGTCCATTATTATTATAGCTCTAAAAAGACCATTTGTACTTATTATTTTTCTATACAAAAATGCATCATCAGTTTTTTTTTTCTCCATAACCTAGTACTTTTACATCTTGGAAACTGTGCTCCAAATCAGAAATAACTCCTTTACACATCTGTTGTTCACAGTAGTGCCTATATAAACAAAGCACTAGAAACAATACAAAAGTCCTTTGGAGTATGACAGGCTGAATAAATGGTGGGAGCAGCACTTCCATGTAGAGTATCTTGCAACACGGAGACTGGAGGTTGCACACAGAACTTGTGTGCAAGATGTTTAGTCCCTGGTGCCACCAATAGCCAGAGCTGAGTGGTGCTCTAGTCAGAACAAAACAGGCGAGCAAACAAACTATAAAAAGGAGTAATGTTGATCTTTTTACTGCTTCAGCATGATTTTATAATTTACTGAATGGGAGACAGCATAATGGTTGTGCAAACAGACTCTCAAGCCTAAGGCTCCAAAGTCCCAGGTACAATCCCCGAAACCACCATAAACCAGAGTTGAGCACTGCTCTGGTGTTTCTCTGTGTGTGTGTGTGTGTCAAAAATAAAATAAATAAAATATAAAAAAAAGAAAAATACTATTAAAAAAAGAAACAAACATAGAAAAAGGAAGCTTAAGGGCAGAGATAGGTATTTGCATAATGGTCATGCAAATAGACTCACACCTGAAGCTCCAAAGTTCCAGGTTAAATCTTCCACACCACCATCAGAGCTGAGCAGTGCTCTGGTAAAAAAAGAAAGAGAAAAAAAGGAAGAAAGAAAAGAAAAACAAAACTTGAAGTTAGAGAAGAGTATATATACCTGGCTAATTTTTGAGGCAGAAAGAGAAAATGGAGCTACACCATGCATGGGCACATTTGCAAATACACATTTATATGCACAAATCCATCAACCAATCAACAACATTGAATTGTGGTTTTTAAAATACCATTTTCCGTGTGTGTGTGTGTGTGTGTGTGTGTGTGTGTGTTTTAAAGTGGGAAAATGAGAAGATAAACTAAAAACTAAAATGTGCCTATAGGATAATGAAAGGAAGAAGGAGAAAGAAACAAAGATATAGAATAGTTCTGATTGTATCTCATTTTTGTAGTTGCCACAAAATCAACCACGAAGTCCTCAGTTCAATCCCTGGCAGCACATGTATCAGAGTGATGTCTGCTTCTTTCTCTCTCTCTTATCTTTCTCATGAATAAATAAGTTAATTTAAAAAGAAAAAAGACCAATGTGTCCTGGAGCCCTGCTTCCCCAGAACCCCACTCCACTAGGGAAAGAGAGAGACAGGCTGGGAGTATGGATCGACCTGTCAACACCCATGTTCAGTGGGGGAAACAATTACAAGGGCCAGACCTTCCACCTTCTGTATCCCACAATAACCCTGGGTCCATACTCCCAGCGGGATAAAGAATAGGAAAGCTATCAGGGGAGAGGATGGGATACAGAGTTCTGGTGGTGGGAACTGTGTGGAATTTCACCCCTCTTATCCTATAGTTTTTGTCAGTGTTTCTTCCTTTTTACAAATAAAAATTTAAAAAAATGATGAAATAGATGTAATACTTTCTAAAGCCAATATGTTCCTGAGATCAATATATTTAATTCTCTGGAGTAAGAAAAATAATGGCCATAATATTTTTTATTTAGCTATCCATTTTATATATTTGCTACAAAACCACTGTATTTGTTTCTCTAGGTTAGCAAATAAACAAGACAAGGAAGGAGCTCTAGGAGAAGCTGATGTGATTGAATGCCTGTCTTTGGAAAAATTGGTCAATGAACACAAATGTCTGTGTCAAATAGTAAGTGTTTCAAATTTTTCTGCCCTCTGAGATAGTGTCAGTATAATTTAGTTTTTGGACTAGTAATAGATAATTTAATCATATGCAACCAATAAAGTAATATTCTCAAAAAAATCATTATCAATGACTCAACAGTAATTTAGAGAATTGTAAGGGTTCAAAGATACAGTTTCACACCTGTACACCTGTGTTTAAGATGGCTTAACTACAGGTTTTTTTGTAATTTTTTTTTTTTTTTTTTTTTTGCTTATTGATATTCCATGCATGACCACCACCATTCTGTAGCTGTCTTTTACCAGTTTACTTCACTTGGGAGAACCACCTTCAGCTTCATCCATTCAACAAAATAATCTTTTAATGATTTAAGAGAATTATTTTTAAGGAAGGAAATAGTGTTTTCACTTTGCTGTATCATTCAATACAATGCTGTTTGTTTTCTGTTTAGTTCTTACTCACTTCATGATTTCAAAGATTAAGATTTGTTTTTATTTAACAGGGCCTGTAAGTTCTACCAGTGTGCCCTGTGATAAATATTGTAGAAACAGTAAAGAAAAAGTATAAAGAGAAATTTAAACAGGATAAATTATAATGAGTTTTGAAAATTAGGAGGAGAATTGTACAAACTTCCTCCCCCCCCCCTCCCAGTAAACCACAGAACCACTCAGTTGTGGGTATCAGTGAATTAGCCAGAACAAGTTATATAGTCTTAAAAAGGATTTTGTCGGGAGTTGGGCCGTAACGCAGCGGGTTAAGCGCACGTGACACAAAAAGCACAAGGACCCGCTTAAGGATCCCGGTTCGAGCCCTCCGCTCCCTACCTGGGCTGGGGGAGGTGGGGGGGGGTGTCGGGGGTCGCTTCACAAGTGGTGAAGCAGGTCTGCAGGTGTCATCTTTCTCTCCCCCGTCTATCTTCCCCTCCTCTCTCCATTTTTCTCTGTCCTATCCAACAACGACATCAATAGCAACAATAATGACTACAGCTATAAAACAAGGGCAACAAAAGGGAATAAATAAATAAATTAAAAAAAAGAATTTTGTCATTTAGCAAAAAAATTGTTAGACTTTAATCTTAAGAGATATTCAATATTATTATAAATTCCATGACAAGGGATGAAAACTTGTTTATATTTTTTAATAAGTAGGGTTATTTTTCTTCTGGAAATTCAATCTTGTCTTTCAGTGAATTTGTTTAAAATTATAGCTGTCACTGATGACCTCTTGTGGGATAACGTCTTAAGATTATTTATTTATTTATTTATTTATTTATTTTGTCTCCAGGGTTATTGCTGGGGCTCAGTGAAGAGTCCACTGCTCCTGGAGACTATTTTTTCCCCTTTTGTTGCCCTTGTTGTTTATCATTTATTGGTATGCATGAGACCCCTTCTGTTTCATTTGGTTTAAATCCCCCCTGCTTAACACTATTCTATTTACATAACCACTTCATTCTATTTTTTTTTTTCCCTCCTCCAGGGTTATTGCTGGGCTCGGTGCCTGCACCATGAATCCACCGCTCCTGGAGTCCATTTTTTCCCCCTTTTGTTGCCCTTGCTGTAGCTTCGTTGTGGTTATTATTATTGCCCTTGTTGGTGCAATTCATTGTTGGATAGGACAGAGAGAAATCGAGAGAGGAGGGGAAGACAGAGAAGGGGAGAGAAAGATAGACACCTGCAGACAAGCTTCACCGCCTGTGAAGCGACTCCCCTGCAGGTGGGGAGCCGGGGGCTCGAACCATAACCACTGTTAACAAGTTCCACCCTCCCTCCAGGGCATTTGTGGTTCAGTGGTAGGATTCTCACCTAATCTGCCCCCTCTTTGTCACACTCTGATTTTCACCAGTCACTTTTCTCTCCACCCTCTCTATGTCACATCCTGTTTCCACCTTACTTGGCAAGTATATATAAAGACAGCATTGTGAGTTTTACGGTACTGTACCTTGAGTTTAGCTTAGCTCGTCTTAGATTGTGCTGCGTCCTGCATGAATAAAGAGATACTGCCTACAGCTCAACCATGAATCCCTGGTCGTCTGTTACCCGCCCGTGAAGCCAGCCCGGCGAAAACAACATAACCCATCGAAAACAATCATTGTTGTTATTATTGTTGTCGTCGTTGTTGGACAGGACAGAGAAATCAAGAGAGATGGGGAAGTCAGAGAGGGGGAAAGACAGACACCTGCAGACCTGCTTCACTGCTTGTGAAACAACTTGCCTGCAGGTGGGGAGCTGGGCGGGGCTCGAATTGGGCTCCTTACACTGATCCTTGTGTTTCGCGCCATGTGCGCTTAACTGCTGCGCTACCGCCTGGCCCCTTAATAGCTCATAGACATCGTCTATAAAATAGTTTAACTCTTATGTACCAATGCTAGTGATTATTGCATATGTGTGTTTTGTTAGTTAAACATGCAAGTGCTTCACATTTTATACGTAGTGGCTTATGAGCAGATTTGTGTGGATAATTTGAATTCGTTTTGATTAGACTTAATCTTGAAGTCAAACAAATTCCTCATTTTCAGGAGCCCTGCTCAGCAGTCTTAGGATATGGAAAGAAAATTGACAAGTCCATTAAAAAAGGCCTTTATTGGCTGCTACATATCATTGCGAGAGATTTTGATACTTTAAATGAACGTATACAGAAAGACACAACAGAACAACGTGCTCTGGAGGAACAAGAGAAACGAGAAAGGGCTGAACGTGTGCAGAAATTACGGGAAGAAAGGTAATAGTAGACTTGTTTTTTTAAGAGTCTGTTTTTGTACTTCATCACCTTTTGAAAGGCATATGTACCACAGTTTTATAAACAGTTTGTTAAATATGTTTATTCATTTTCCTCTTCCTCTCTGAAGGAAAACCCTAAGTAAATTTGCTATTTCTGTGAATCGTTTTCCCATAAGGAATTCCATTTTTTTCTTTTTTCTTCAAACAGAGAGCAAGGACGGCAAGAGCGAGCTGAGCTCGATGGGACCAGTGGTCTGGCGGACGTGGACCCAGAACCAGTCACTGCTAACCCTTTCCAGCCTATAGAACATGTCATAACTGAGGTATGGATGGTGGCGGATTAATTGTTTCATCTTATACTATAATGTTGGGCACTGAGAAAGGAAGTTGGGAGTTGGGAAAGAAAACCAATGATGAGAGAAAATAAAATATGTAGTTGGAGACTGGTTATTTGTTAAAAGTAGTTAGATGGGTCAGATGGGCTATAGGTTGTTTTTAACTCCTTTTTAAACCTACCATCTGTTCTAGTATTAACAGACTTCAGAATTATATAAGAATGAAATTGAAATGCAAAAGATTTTCATGCTTGAGGCTCTAAGGTCCCAGGTTCAGTCCTGAGCACCACCATAAGCCAAAACTGCGCAGTGCTCTGTCTTCTCTCTCTCTCTCCCTCTCCCTCTCTCTCTCCCTCTCCCTCTCTCTCTCCCTCTCCTTCTCTCTCTCTCTCTCTTATATTTATATAAATAAAATAAAATAAAATAAAGCTCTCTTGGGAGTCAGGCGGTAGCACAGCAGGTTAAGTGCATGTGGCGCAGAGCTCAAGGACCGGAGTAAGAATCCGGGATGGAGCCCCTGGCTCCCCACCTGCAGGGGAGTCGCTTCACAGGCGGCAGTGAAGCAGGTCTGCAGGTGTCTGTCTTTCTCTCCCCCTCTCTGTCTTCCCCTCCTCTCTCCATTTCTCTCTGTCCTATCCAACAACGACGACAAGAATAACTACAATAATAAAACAAGGGCAACAAAAGGGAATAAATAAATATTAAAAAAATAAAGCTCTCTGGAAAAAAAGAATGAAGTTGAAGGTGAATACAGTAACTATTATAGTGACTATTATGATGAATCATTCCTGTCACTTGTTTGCTATGACAATAATATATCCACTCTTACTTTCATTGTCTTTGTCATTGCTTTGCTGTTGTTATCTTTTTTATATTTAGAAGTTTAGGATGTACTGGAGTACACAAAGTATTTTCTTACTCTTTTTCCTAGGATATTTAAGAATTTTGGAAACTGACAGATTTTTCTATATCTGAATATCAGTTAGTTTAGTAATAATTGCCAGAAGTTTTCACCAAAAGTAACTTGTCGATTTTAATTATGAAGAAGTGTCAGGGCTGTGTGTATATGTGTAAGTGTGTGTCTGAGTCTTTGTCTTCATTTTCTGCTGGTGTCTAGAATTTGCATCGGCCCTTTTTTTAAATTGCCCTCAGCACCTATGGCTCTGTAGAGGCAGAGCCTTTTGAAACTCCTCTCCTTTCACTCATAGTTCAGTGTGGCAACTGGCTGGCTGCTCCTGGCTTTGTGTTCTCCATTTCCTCTTCCCTGTCACTGCCTCCTTCCACACAGGTGCTCATCTGGAAAGGTGGATGATTGTTTCTTCCTTGGGGCTGCTGCTCAAGAGGGAGGCAGCTCCACAGGTAAGAAGATGACTGGATAGTTTTGGTAGTGTTTTATTTTGCCAAGCAATTGCCAAAGTGAGATATTTGGTTTAAGGCGCTTAAACACTGCAGGTTAATGTTACTTAATCTTTTTTTTGTTTGCTAATCCCATTATACTTACATTTTCTAAGTGCAGTAAAGCTTTCTTAACAACTTGAGCTATTGCTTTGTTTCCATCCCACTAAATATGTTTGTCAAATTTTGTTTTGTGTCCTTTTTAAATTTGACAGAAAAGACGGAAATCAAGTGCGACTTTGTACTTTGAAACCATCTATATGTGTAAAAGATGCCCACCTTATAAATGACGACAAATTATTTTACATTTTAGTACCTTGATGTTAAATTATTTAGAATACCTAGGTACTTCTATTAACTATGTACTTTTCATAACCTGAAGATGTGAACAGCATAACAAAGTGTGCCTTATGTTAAAAAATCACTGAATTAATAGTAGCATGGGAAAAGTAGTTATTTTTTAAACTACAGTAATTTTAAGAGAATGATCAAAATGATTAAAATATGACACAAGTGGCCGATAGTCTCTCTCTCTTTTTTTTTTTTTTTACCAGATGATTTTCCCTTTTTTTCCCCCATTCGACATCTCCTTTGAAATGTTTGTATTCCAGATAGAGGACCTAGTGGGCGTTGTATTGTTATATAGAAAACTGGTAAATGTTATGCATGTACAAACTATTGCATTTACTGTCGAATATAAAACATTAATTCCCCAATAAAGAAATTTAAAAATAAATAAATAAATAAAATGTCTGTATTCTAGAGAAGCACCTCACACCCCTTTGACCTTACCACACATAGTGAAAGTTGTGAGGTATTGGTTTCTCACAATCGTAGCTAATGAGTAGACAGATGTAGGCAGGATAGAGAAATCAGAAGAACAAATGGCAATAATCCTCATTGTTTTATTTATTAAAATAAAGGTCTAATTTCAAATCTAAGGGGGAAAAAGATGTTTCCCTCAAAAAGAATTAACTGAGTCATTTTGGGACAAAAAATGAATATTGTGTATTAAGTTAATTTCAAAAGTCTGAAAAAAATTAATGGAAGTTCTTAAAAATGTTAATAGTTAGGACTGGAGAGCTAGCTCAGCATGATAAAGTTAAAGACTTGTATGGCTGAAGCCTCAAGACCCCAGGTTTGATCATATGTTAGCTGACCTGTACTCACATAAAATTTTAAAAATTACATATATATACACACACACACACACACACACACACACACACACACATATTTAAATATTAGCACAGTAGCCTCAGGAGTGGCACAGCATTTGGAGCACGGGATTTGCATGTGTGGAGTCCTAAACTTGATCCCCAGGACCACTTATACCAGAATGATGTTCTGGTTCTTTTGTCTCTTTCCTTGTTTCAGTCTTGTTAGTAAATCTTTAAAAAAATAAAAAATACTAACACATAATATAGTTAAATATTTGTATATACAGGGAGAAAGAAAACGTAGCACAATCAATTCAGTAACCATAGAGTGAGAATGGTTAAATATTTGTGTATACACAGAGGAGAAATGTTCAAACAGAACAAATGAAAGTCATAAAGCAGAGTGTAAAATATTACACTCATTTTCTAAAGAGCTGTTATATAAAGTCAAAGGCAAAGACATCTGAATAAACTCTAATGCATGCTATAAGAGGTTACTCAGGGCAAAAAATAACCATCAAAGCTGACTTGAAAAGCTTGCTCAGTGGGAAAATGCAAAACTTGCCATTCCAGCCCTGGCGCCACATGTGATATTCTTGTTCTCTCATTCAGTAAAAAGTAAATAAATCTTTAAAATTACTATAAAAGTAATGAGGACCTAATAGAAAATTTAAAAATATGTGTTGGGTTACCTTAAGTAGTTCCCAGCAGAAAACACGAAAATGTCAAGGATGGGCTGGTAAAGTGACTATTGGATGATGTGCTGCTTTGCCATGTGTATGACTCAAATTCTGGTCCAGCCACCACCACACTGAAGGAAGCCATGGTGTCTTTAAGTCTTTCTCTGTCTTGATCTAAAAAAACAAAAGAGAAGTCAAGGCTACTTAATATTTTGTCTCCACCAGTAGTAGGATAAATTAAATCAAGTCAAACCAATATTAATGTAAAATATTTATCTTTAATTTGGTGGAAAGAGGAGTGATTGATGTTATATGTGAATGGCAAAGACATGGAGGAATGTCAGTCTAACCGTTTGCCTAGAGTGTAGAATTTTTATAGGAAAGTTTGTAGTAAGAGTATATTAAATTTTAAAATGTGTTCAGTTATTCACACAGTAGTTATCTTAGGAATTTGTGGTTTTTTTTTTTCTTTTTTGGGAACTTCTGTTTTATTGATTGATAGTATTGGATCAGTTTCAGGATTATAGCTTTACATTTATCAAAGGAGTTCTAAAGAACTTATTCAACAATTGTATTTCCTAGAGTAATGAACAATTGAAAATAATTTCTTTTAAGTTGATCTCGAATTGGGAAATGGTAAAAATAAGTTATAGTATGATTATTCAAAATAATAATCCATTTGATGAAAGTAATAACAGCTAATTTACACTTAGGAAGCATGACAACAGTTTTATGCTTAACATTTTATGTGTTGGTTACTATACTAGGCACTTTATGTATTTATTAACAAGAACAGAAAAATAATAATTTCTGTTTTGTTTGTTTGTCTACAAAATACACAAATTGAAGTAGGAGGTAGCTCACCTGGTAAACCACAGGATCGTGCCCAAGGACTCATGTTTAAGCCCCCAGCTACCACATGAGAAAGCTTCAGGTGTGGCAGAAGAGTACAGCAGTGTCTGTCTTCTCTGCCCCCTCTGTCTTCTCTCCTCTTTGTTTCTCACCCTGTAAAGGAGAGAGAGAGGGAGAGGGAGAGAGAGAGGGAGAGGGAGAGGGAGAGGGAGAGGGAGAGGGAGAGGGAGAGGGAGAGGGAGAGGGAGAGATCTCCAGGAGTGGTAGAATCCTAAAGGCCCAAAGCCCTGAATCCTGATAGCAAATTACTTTTACTATTTTCTTTCTTTGTTCTTCCTGTTTTCTGAACGTTTGGTGATTAATGTGTTTTATTGAAAATTCAACAAGGAATTTTTACATATATACCACAGTGCCTGGAGTGACAGAATCCTTTTTGATTGTTTGAGTTCTTCCATAAAAGTATCTTAGATATATTCTAAAGATAATACCTTTCATATTTTGCTAGAATGAAAAAAAACTTGAGAAAGAGAAAAAGAGGCAAAATATGGGAAAAGACAGTGGTGGCTGCCCTCCAAATCACGAAGTAAAGGAAGAGGAAATAGAGACACAGAGCCAGATCAGTGACATCAGCCAAAAAAAACATGAGTTTGGAATAGAAAATTATAAGGCGGCATTAACAGAGCAACTAGAGAATGAAGACGAGACAGATCCACAGTCATCAGAATCAGGTGATAAATCTTGTTATTTAAAATGATACAGTTATAAGAATGATATATATTTAGCTTAATTATACCTTTTTGTGTCGTGGCTATTTACACCAAAACCTGCCGTTGTATTGCTCGTCTCCAAATTCAATATTTTATCAGTTTTCTCACAGAATTTGCTCACTAAGCTGATGACGTATATCCACTGATCATATCTTAAAATATACTCCATTGTCACTTTAAAGAATTTTAACAAAAACACTCCCTTTTCATGAATTTGGAATGCATGAAGTGTAGTTGTAGGTACTTAAAATGAATTCAAGACATTTTTTGTTGTTATTTTGAAACTTCATAAGGCTTATTGACTTGTTTCTTATTTTTGCCTGCAGGGTTATTTTCGGGGCTCGGTGCCTGCACCACAAGTGCACTGCTCCTGGAGGCCATTTCTCCCCCTTTTTTTGTTACCCTGGTTGTTTTACCATTGTTGTGGTTATTATTGTTGTTGTTATTGATGTCGTTGTTGTTAGATAGGGCAGAGAGAAATGGAGAGAGGAGGGAAAGGCAGAGAGGGGGAGAGAAAGAAAGACACCTGCAGACCTGCTCCACCGCCTGTGAAGCGACTCCCTTGCAGGTGGGGAGCCGGGGGCTCTAACTAGATCCTTCCGCAGGTCCTTGTGCTTTGCGCCACTTGAGCTTAATCCACTGCGCTACCGCACCACCCCCTGACTTGTTATTTCTATGTGGGCCATGCAAATGCTTTTCATGCCGAAGACTCTTGAGCTCCCAGGTCCACCATAAGCCAGAGCTAAACAATAGCCTGGCAAAGCAAAAACAAATTAATGTAAAGTGTATAAAAAATGTACATATACACAATGGAATATTATTCAGCTGTAAGAAATGATGAAATCTTTTTTGCTGTAGGGTAATTGGAACTGGTAGAAATAACATTAAATAAAATGATGTAGAAGAAGGACTAGTGGAGGATGATCATACTCATAGGTGGAACCTAAGAAACAAAGAAAAGGAAAATGAGAAGAAGAGGGGCTGGGTGGTGAGGCACCTGGCTGAGCGCACACTACAGTGCACAAGGACCAGGGTCCGAGCCCCCAGTCTCCACCTGCAGGGGGAAAGCTTTGTGAGTGGTGAAGCGGTGTTACAGGTGTCTCTCTGTCTCTCTCCCTCTCTAATTCCCCCTATCCTCTTGATTTCTGGCTGTCTCTATCCAATAAATAAAAAGAAATAAAAATAGAAAATGAGACAAAACAGCAGAGATGCAGTAAGACAGGTGGAGTAAAACTCTGCACCAGTATTAATGGAGTTCTCATTGCTACACTCATATAATACTGGGGATTATACGAGAATCTAGAGTCTCAGGCTTCTAAGGGGGGAGCTTTATGAGCTTTCCCTTTCCAGCTATCTGGAAACTTTTTTTTTAAGTATGAATAGGTGGGGGCGGGAGGGGAGGGGGCGGACTGTGTAGTAGCGCAGCGGGTTAAGCACACATGGAGCAAAGCGCTAGAACCAGCATAAGGATCTTGGTTCGAACCCCGGCTCCCCACCTGCAGGGGAGTCGCTTCACAGGCAATGAAGCAGGTCTGCAGGTGTCTATCTTTCTCTCCTTCTCTTTGTCTTCCCCTCCTTTCTCGATTTCTCTCCGTCCTATCCAACAACAACAGCTATAACAACAATAACAACCACAAGGGCAACAAAATGGGAAAAAGCCTCCAGGAGCAGTGGATTCGTAGTGCTGGTACCAAGCCCCAGTGATAACCCTGGAGGCAGAAAAATGTATGGGTAGGCTGGCAAACCAGCTCATTTGGACAGTGTGCGTCTTCGCTATTTGGATGGCCAGCGTTAAGTCTGGGACCCACCCACTGAAGGAAATTCCAGTGCTGTAGTTTCTGTCCTTTTCTCTTTCTGTCTCTCTGTTTTACACTTTCTGTCTGAAGCAGTGAAGCTCTGGAAATGACAAGAAACAAATAAATAGGGAGTCAGGCGGGAGTGCAGTGGTTAAGCGCACGTGGCATGAAGCACAAGGACCAATGTAAGGATCCAGGTTCCAGTCCCCTGGCTCCCCACCTGCAGGGGAGTCGCTTTCACAGGCGGTGAAGCAGGTCTGCAGGTGTCTATCTCTCTCTCCCCCTCTCTATTTTCCCCTCAATAACAACAACAAAAATAACCATGACAATAAAAAAGAAGGGCAAAAGGAAAAATAAATATAATTTTTTAAAAAAATTATAAATATCTCATAGCTCAAAGGCTTCTTGCTGTTTGTGTCTTGTTAATTTTAAAGTCTCTCCTTATAAAAAAGATTTAATTATTTTGATAGAAAGGGATATGAGGGGAGCAGGCAGTGGAGCACCTGGGTGAGCATATACTACAGTGTGCAAGAACCCGGGTTCAAGCCCCCGATCCCCACCTGAAGAGGGAAAGCTTCATGAGTGGAGAAGCAGGGCTGCATGTGTCTCTCTGTCTCTCTCCCTATGAATTTGGAATGCATGAAGTGTAATTGTAGGGTCCTTAAAATGAGTTCAAGACATTTTTGTTGTTATTTTGAAACTATTTCTCCCTCCCCTTTCAATTTCTCTCTGTCTTTGTCCAATAATAAATAAATTAAATCAAATGGGATAGAGAGAGAGAGATGAAAGTACCGCTCTGGCATATCTGGTGCCAGGGATCAAACCTAATGACTCACAAGTGTCATGCTCAGCTGCTGAGAGGCCTCCCAGTGCGTGTGGTCATATTCTTTACCATTCACTCAACACACAGCCATTTGTCATCTTTCATAATAAAAGCAAATTAACATTTCATTATTAAGAATAACTTCTGACTCCAGTTGAGGATACATCTCTTTTGGAGGTTATTACTGGGGGTTGATACCTAGTCCACCTAGTCCATTGCTCCTGGTGGCCATTTTTCCCATTTTTACTGGATAAAACACAGAAATTGAGATGGGAGAGAACAAGAGAGACACCTGCAGACCTACTTTGCTGCTTGTGAAGTGTACCCCCATGCAGATGGGAAGCAGGAGCTTCAACCCAGATACTTGAGTTGATCCTTGAGCTTAGTACTCTGTGCACTTAACAGGGTGCTGAATCACCACCCAGCCCCCGAAGATCTCTATGATGATAATATCAGCATTCTAATTTCATTATTTCTTGGTGGTTTTTTCTTAATTAAAAAAAAATCTCTATTTATTTATTGGTTAGAGACAACCAGAAATTGAGAGAGAAGGGGGTTATAGAGAGGGAGAGAGACAGAGAGACACCTGCAACACTATTTTACCACTTGGAAAGCTTTCCCCCTGCAGGTGGAAATGGGGGCTTAAACCCAAGTCCTTCGGCATTATAACATGTGCGCTCAACCATGTGCCATCACCCTGATCCTCATTGGTTCTTTTTTTTTCTTTTTTTTTTTATTTAAGAAAGGATTAATTAACAAAACCATAGGGTAGGAGGGGTACAACTCCACACAATTCCCACCACCCAATCTCCATATCCCACCCCCTCCCCTGATAGCTTTCCCATTCTCTATCCCTCTGGGAGCATGGACCCAGGGTCATTGTGGGTTGCAGAAGGTAGAAGGTCTGGCTTCTGTAATTGCTTCCCCGCTGAACATGGGCGTTGACTGGTCCCCAGTCTGCCTCTCTCTTTCCCTAGTAGGGTGTGTCTCTGGGGAAGCTCCAGGACACATTGATGGGGTCTTCAATCCAGGGAAGCCTGGCCAGCATCCTGATGGCATCTGGAACCTGGTGACTGAAAAGAGAGTTAACATACGAAGCCAAACAAATTGTTGAGCAATCATGGACCCAAAGCTTGGAATAGTGGAGAGGAAGTGTTAGGGAGGTACTCACTGCAAACTCTAGTGTACTTCTGCTTTCAGGTATATATTTTGCAGTAGTTTACGGATACATGTGAACATATGCTCTCTCTCACAGAAACTGGTGTATATCTAGGTTTTAGGACTTTGTTAGAAAGTGAACCACCTGAGATGAAATTGTTAGAAAGTGAACCACCTGAGATGAAAGAGTGTACTATAAAAGGAAAGGTCTCACCCGAGTAATGAAGCTGAAGGGTTGTCATTCCACACGTGAAGTCTCTGGATACAGTCTGAAGTGAAGCATGTTGAGGTGGCAATCGTTGCATTGGTTAGGTTGTGACTGGCGTATGCAATATTATTTGATATGGATTGGGAGATGCATACGGGAAAGTGGGCCCTATCCAAGGGTTCCAGGACTGGGGGAAGTAGGGGCTCTATAGTGGAGGTGTGAGGTTCCTGCTGTCTTAGGGTTCAAAAAGACAATCGATAGTTAATGTTATCATCACATTATTTGTTAATTGGGTTAACTTTGAAAAGTCCTTTTGTTATGGTTTGCTGTACAGTACCCAGTATCTTGTATATAGCTGTGCTATTGGATGCTTCTGATCTACTTGGTCTAGGCTTTTGAGAGAGTCCGCATATCAAATACACAGCCTATATATTAAAAAGATTCAGTTTGTGTTTTGAAAAACTTTGAGACATACAACTGATTTTCCCCCTCTCATATTAATTAACTACTGATTTATATGTCTACATTTTGCTAGGAGTGTACATAAACACCATTCCCACCACCAAAAGACTGTGACCCATCCCTCCCGCCCACTCCCACCCCCCACTGTCCCAGGAAGCAGCATGTCTACCCCTCACCACAGGGTTTTTACTTTGGTGCCCTATTTTTTCTTTTTTTTTTTAAATTTATTTAAGAAAGGAGACATTAACAAAATCGTAGGATGGGGGGGTACAATTCCACACAATTCCCGCCACCCAATCTCCATATCCCATCTTGTCCCCAATAGCTTTCCCATTCTCTATCCCTCTGGGAGCATGGTCATTGTGGGTTGCAGAAGGTGGAAGGTCTGGCTTCTGTAATTGCTTCCCCACTGAACATGGGCGTTGACTGGTCGGTCCATATTCCAAGAGAGTCTGCCTCTCTCTTTCCCTAGTAGGGTGGGTCTCTGGGGAAGCTGAGCTCCAGGACACATTGGTGGGGTCTTCAGTTCAGGGAAGCCTGGCCGGCATCCTGATGACATCTGGAACCTGGTGGCTAAAAAGAGAGTTAACATACAAAGCCAAGCAAATTGTTGAGCAATCATGGACCCAAAGGTTGGAATAGTAGAGAGGAAGTGTTGGGGGGTACTCACTGCAAACTCTAGTGTACATTTTGCCCTAGTTTATGGATACATGTGAACTTATGCTCTATCTCATGGAACCTCGTGTATATCTAGGTTTTGGGACTTTGTTAGGAAGTGAACCACCTGGAATGGAATTAGAGAATACTAGGAAAGGAAAGGTCTCACCCGAGTAATGAAGCTGAAGGGTTGTCATTCCACATGTGAAGTCTCTGGACGCAGTCTGAGCTGAAGCATGTTGAGGTGGCACTCATTGTGTTGATTAGGTTGCAATCGGTGGATGCAATATTATTTGATAAGAATTGGGAGAGGCATACGGGAAAGTGGGCCCTACCCTAGGGTCCCAGGACTGGGGGAAGTTTAGGCTCTACAGTGGAAATGTGAGGTTCCTGCTGTCTTAGGGTTCAAGAAGACAATGGATAGTTATTGTTATCATCACATTATTTGGTAATTGGGTTAACTTTGAGAATTCCCTTTGTTAGACATACAATTTTTACCCCTCTCATATTAATTAAATAGTAATTTATATGACTACAATTTAATAGGAGTGTACATAAACACCATTCCCACCACCAAAAGATTAGTTACTTTTCTTATAGGCATTTACTTTTATCTAAAAGCATAATGTTCTCTGTTTATATTCTTTCAGAAAATAGTAAAAAGAAAACTAAGAAAATAAGAATAAAAAGAAGTCACCGTGTAGAGCCCATTAATACTGATGACTCTGTTCCTAAGAGCCCACCACCACCACCACCACCACCACCACCACCACCACCTCCTCCTGCTCCTGGTGAGTCAATTTTTGGAAATGTTTGGAACTATGGAGTAAAATGAAATGACATTTTGTAGTTTTTGTTTAATAGGCTCATTATTCAGTGTTTATGAAAAAGTTAGATTATTTTTTTTACTCTCATATACTTTATTAGAAATTTTTGTCAAAAGTGAAGAGAAAGGTAAAAATTCAGAAGAAAAATCTTACCCAAGCATTGCCTAGAATAGATTCAAATCCTATCTGAATCACCACCACTCAGATTACTAGCATGGATCTAAGCTTACTGAATGAATGGATTTGCTCCTGGAAAATTGATGGTAAAGCTAATCCCAGCTTTTAAGAAACTGGGTCTTTCATCATGAAAGTTAACATTTGAAACCAGTACGTGTGAATTATTTCATTGTATTTCCGATTGCTTCCTGTGTTGACGTGAGGATTAAATGAGGTACTGCATGTAAAGAAAGTACTAGGACATACAAAATGCACAGTAACTGATTAATTTTTCAGGAGAAGGCATATTATATAATATCCTTATATATTATAGGTTCTCATTAAATATCTAAATAAACATACTGTGTCCTTTTAACCTTGCAAGAAGGTATTATTAGATACTACCATTTTTTTCTAAGAATATTTTAAAAATTCTTTGTAGTGTTCCATTTAGTAATTAAACTTTTTAATCTCTGCTAGGGATTAGGATAGTAGATGAAGGTTATGTTTATGATGGTGATGAAGATGCTTACATTTTTAACTAAAGGTAAATAAAATCTTTGAACAGATGCTACTAGTCTATAATTACACTTTAAAATAAAAGCTATTTAAACGAATTTATAGCTATTGCGCATTGTGCCATTCCATAGATTTAAATTGGAATTGAATGTAATTTACTTTTCTGTTCAGGGAGGGATACTCTCAACAGACCTGAGTTGTGTAATGGTATTTTAAAATGTTTTTCTTTTTCCTTAGTTGGCTGGGGAACCCCTAAAGTCACTAGACTTCCAAAACTTGAACCTCTTGGTGAAACACGTCATAATGGTAATGCAAAAGGATCAAATTTCAAGTACCTGTATACATAACACCCACTTTTCTTTATCTTAATATTTAAATGAATGTTTATTTTTGGAAGCCTTTTAAATCTACAACCATCCTTTTTCATTATCCTTTTTAAAATTTTATTTAGTTTTACTCTTAAATATACTTTAACTCAACATAATTTGATTTGCTGTTTACCTCATAAAGCAGAAGCAAGACTAATTATAACCTGTACCCATTATGTTTATGCAGCTAATATAAAAAGGCCTTAATACAGTTTTTATAAATATGAGCTATTGCAACTATATTTAAAAAAAACACGTAGGCTGCAGTATATACTCTATATTCAGTGATAATGCCACATAATTAGTCCTTCTCTACTCCTAATAAGTTATCTAGCTATTGACTATTAAAATGAAGTAAAGATTAATAAAAGTTATGAAATCAGAGCTCAAGTAAACTTGATAAAGTTTAGTTACAGAGAATGTTATTGAAGTTCTTACTGATTTGGGAAAGTCATTTTTAATTTTTATTATTATTATTTTTTAATATTTTATTTTATTTATTTATTCCCTTTTGTTGCCCTTGTTTTATTGTTGTAGTTATTATTGTTGTTGTCGTCGTTGTTGGATAGGACAGAGAGAAACGGAGAGAGGAGGGGAAGACAGAGAGGAGGAGAGAAAGATAGACACCTGCAGACCTGCTTCACCGCCTGTGAAGTGACTCCCCTGCAGGTGGGGAGCCGGGGTTTGAACCGGAATCCTTATGCCGGTCCTTGTGCTTTGCGCCACCTGCGCTTAACCCGCTGCGCTACAGCCCGACTCCCCCATTTTTTATTTTTAAATGAAATTAATGTAAGGTATAGTCCAGGCAATATATGGTAGTAGGACTCCACAGCCTAAAATATGGAGAAGGATAGTTCAGAGTAGAGAACTTGTGGGCTGGGTGGTAGTGCAGCAGGTTAAGCTCACATGGTGCGAAGCACGAGGACCTGTAAGGATCCTGGTTCAAGCCCTTGGCTCCCCACCTGCGGGGTGGGGAGGGGTGTCGCTTCACGGGCGGTGAAGCAGATATGCAGGTGTCTATCTTTGTCTTCCCCTCCTTTCTCAATTTTTCTCTGTCTTGTCCAACAACAACAACAACAGCAAGGGCAACAAAGTGGGAAAAATGGCCTCCAGGAGCAGTGGGTTCGTGGTGCAGGCACTGAACCCCAGTGATGACCCTGGAGGCAGAAAGGAAAAGAGTAGATAGAGAACTTTATACAACAGGCAGAAGTTCTGAATCCCGATCATGTATTCAGAATTGTAAAGTAAATTATTTCTAGGATGCATGTGGATAGTTATATAATATAGCTCAATATATTTCTCCGCCAGGAACATCCAGCTCCTTTTTAAGCAAATGTTTACTTACCCTAGTACTTGGTTTCCTAGAGTGACCCACTGACTACTACATAAAGCATTTTAGCTTTATAAAATTATCATGTGGGTTGAAATTATATTGAAATGCATAAATTGTATAAAACAATTTTATTCTAAAGGTACATAAACATGCTTTTTTGAATAATAAAATGTCATCAGCACTTGTGAAAATCAAAAGATTTCTTAAATTTCTTTTTTTTATATATTTATTCCCTTTTGCTGCCCTTGTTATTGGTTTATTGTTGTAGTTATTATTGTTGTTGTTATTGGTCGTCTTTGTTGGATAGGACAGAGAGAAATGGAGAGAGGAGGGGAAGACAGAGGGGGAGAGAAAGACAGACACCTGCAGACCTGCTTCAGCGCCTGTGAAGCGACTCCCCTGCAGGTGGGGAACCGGGGGCTCGATCCTTACACCGGTCCTTGCGCTTTGCGCCACGTGCGCTTAACCCGCCGCGCTACCGCCGACTCCCGATTTCTTAAATTTCTTTTTTTTTTTTTTATATTTTTAAAATTTATTTATTCCCTTTTGTTGCCCTTGTTGTTTTATTGTTGTAGTTATTATTGTTGTTGTCGTTGTTGGATAGGACAGAGAGAAATGGAGAGAGGAGGGGAAGACAGAGAGGGGGAGAGAAAGATAGACACCTGCAGACCTGCTTCACCGCCTGTGAAGCGACTCCCCTGCAGGTGGGGAGCCGGGTTTGAACCGGGATCCTTATGCCGGTCCTTGTGCTTTGCGCCACCTGCGCTTAACCCGCTGCGCTACAGCCCGACTCCCCCCGATTTCTTAAATTTCTAAAGAACTTTTCCAAAGGTGGCCGGGCGGTGACGCACTGGGTTAAGCGCACATAGTATTAAACCCACATAGTACTAAACCCAAAGACTTGCCCAAAGATGCCAGTTCAAGCCCCTGTCACCCCACCTGCGTGGCGGGCGTTGCTTTACAAGTGGTGAAGCAGATCTGCTGGTATCTATCTCCTTCTCTGTGTTCCCACTCCCCTCTCAATTTCTCTCTGTCTTATCCAAAAGTAAACAAACAAACAAACAAATAGCCATAGGAGCAGTGGATTCATAGGCTCCAGCGATAACCCAGAAGGCAGTAAATAAATAAATAAATAAATAGATAAATAAATAAATAAATATTTTATGTAGACTATATGATAATTATAAAAGTAAAATTTCCAGTGAAGTCACATCTCTGTTGAATGATTTTACATCTGATGTTTTTATGGGTTATAATAGGTCATTTAAAAATAAATCTTTAAAAAACTGTTATTCATTTGTATTCATTTTTTGGATAGAGGCAGAATTTGAGAGGGAAAGGGAGAAGAAGAGAGAGATGTCGGCATCACTGCTTTTGCACTCATGAACCTGGGTCCTTGCGCATTGTAACGTGTTGTGCTCCACCACGTTAGGTCTTGTTTTACTATATGAAGAAACTTGTTTACATTAGAGTATATTACCAGTTAAATATTTATTGGTATGAAAACAGGTCATTTAACTTGTGTGCCTTTATGTCTGTGTTCTTACATATGCATAGAAAAAAGTAGTTTGTGGAGAGAGCATCTTACATGCACCTGTAACGGGGAGATGTGAGGTTGTACCTATGTGTCAACCGTAGACTAAATCATTTTTACCCCCCTCCACTAAAATGAGAAAAAATATAAATACTAACTTATAATCTGACTTTATTTTTAATATAGTAGGCATTTTATAAGCAACTATTTTGCATTTAACTCTACCTAAAACACTGGTGGTAAGAGGATTATTAAGACATATATTTTTTTCTGGAAGTCCTAGTCCAATAGAGAAAACAATTACTCAACTTACTGTATTGACAATTCAGATCATGTAGTAATATATTTCTGTGGCACAGAATCAGAGTCCTGTGCACAAACGACACGGGCAGTTTGGCAAAGTGGTACTTGAGCTGAGCCTTTGAAAAACAATGAGGAGAATTTGTAGAAGAGTGAACAGGTCATTCAGTGATAGAGAGGCAGGAAAGTGCTCTTCCCACTTGGAGAAATGAAATGGTATCAAGTGGAAACTGGAGAGGCAGCTTGCTTTTTTTTTCTTTTACTTTTTTTTTAGATTTTTATACTTTTTAATCTTTATTGATTGGATAGAGACAGAAATCGAGAGGGAAGGGGTGACAGAGAGGGAGAGAGACAGAGAGACACCTGCATTCCTGCTTCACCACTCCTAAAGCTTTCCCCCTGCAGGTAGCGACCAGGAGCTGGAACCCAGGTCCTTGCGCATTGTAATACATGCACTCAACCAGCTGCACCACCACCCAGCCCCCGGCAGCTTACTTTTTAATCACAACCCAGATTTGAGTCCCTATAATACTACGTGGGGGTACTACAGCACTAGAGGAAGTTTCAATGCTGTGATGTTTCTTTCCCTACCCGCCCAAATCTCTCTGTGTGAAAAAGTTGGTTCAAAGAGTGAAGCTCTGATGATGATAAAATAATAATAATAAAAAAATCTGAAAAAATTCAGGCACCAATCACAGTGTGAGAAATTCAATGAGAAATTGTACCAATGTGTCAATAACCATACTGTAAACCATTATCCTCCCAATAAAATGATTTGAAGAAGAAAATGGCATAAAGTTACTTGTGAGTAGAGCTGAGGTGTACAGACAAGAATGAGGACATTTAAAGTTATAGAGTGTATTGAAGCTTGGATTACAATTTGGGAAAGGCATCACATATGCTCAGCTGTCTGGACAGCTTTCCAGCAGAGAAATAGTGTTTCAAGATTTGCTGCTCAGGAAAATAATTTTTGCAACCTGATACTGGCTATAGAACCTTAGATAAAGTTCCCAGTTAGAAGATTGTTATATCAAATGGAAAAGTATCGGATAGAAGCAGAAACTGGAATGAGGTTAAAATCCTAAAAACAAAACTAACCCTAACCCCGCCTATCGATTCAGTTGTCAGATCATTGTCACAATTAAGAGATGCTGACTGAAAATCAGTGCTGTGTCAGAAATCTTTGTCATCGCTATTTTGTATTTTTATTTTTGGTTCTCATTCTTTAGATTTCTATGGGAAGCCTCTGCCTCCCCTGGCTATGCGACACAGACCTAACAGTGATGCTAATAATGTGATCTCTTAACCAAATAATATGAATGAGCTTTCTGGATCGCAAGATGAAGTGGAGAACCTTCTTAATTTCCAAAGAGGAAAACCCTGAACTTTTGATAACTGGGGGATATCGATTTCACTGGGTCAGCAATTCAAGTGAGGAGATTAATTGCCAAAGACTTTACTGATCCAACACCAATTTGCCCATGTCTTTCACGGCTTATATAAAAAAGGAAGCAATACAAACAGCAGAGTATTTGGAGCAAGTTATCAAGATTTAGTGTTGACTTTGGGTTATATTTTCTCCACTCAAAAGCATAGTTCTAAAGGAAACTCTCATAAGAAAAAGCCAGTGGACTCTGCATGCATTGTTAACTATTTAATGGTCTTCATTACTGTTTCTTAGACTTTTTTTTTTTTTTTTTGTATGATACTTGTATATGGAGGGAGAGCTCTTGGGAATTTATAACTTAATTTTTTAACTTTTTATATTTTTCTAAAACTTGTTTAAGAATTGTAATTACTATGGCATTGGCTATGCACTTTTCTATAGATTTTTTTAAATTGTATCTGGAAAATGCAGTTCACTTATTAAATATGAACTAAAACAAATATGAATATGGTTTGATGTATGTTTTGTATTAACTTTGTTCTTCAACTGTACATCCTTTTTCCAATTTTTAAAATAACACAGTTTTTTGAAAATGGATTCTTAGAATGTTATTCTATCAATTATGTTATTTGAAAGCACATCCCAAGAAAATATATTATTTTTGCTGTTGTTTTCTTTGGTGACTAAATAAATGAAACACTTTAAATACCTTCTGACCTAAATACGTTTTTTAAATACTTTAATTAATAAAAATGTATGTGACTTACTAGAAGTCCCAGTAATACTGATTTTGAATGTATATACTTTCAGAGGTTAGAGTGCCTCTTGTAACCACTTTGTCCCATCAGAAGCTGCAGTAATTCTTTTAGATTATTCTAATTATTTTGTGTCTTGAAATCAAAGGTAAATAGACCAGAAAAAAAAATACTAGAAGCCCAGAGACATGTTTTATAGTCAAGAAACACTTGAATACTATAGCAATAAGAATGAACTGTTGGTTCAAATTATTTTTATAAATTAAAATTCCAAGATAATTTTTAATGAAATAGAATAGCATTTCTCTTGCACTTAAGAATGACATCTTTAGTAGTATCTATCTGGCATTGAGACAAAGTTTTCAATGTATATTTTTAATGACAGACTAATAATATATTTTTAATAAAAGCATATACTTATCAAATTAAACAGTATGATTCCAAAATTGTTAAACTTGGCCAGTTTTGTAATTTGTACTGTCAATAGACATCTACTGTCATCTGATAATATGTCTTTAACATGGCACTTGATTTGAATATTTTGTGTCATCACCAATATTTTGTTCACATTTTGTGTGTGTTTGTGGTGCCAGGGATGGCACACAGGATTTCATCCATTTGAGGCTTACACTGAATTTTTGGTCTTCTGTTCACATTTTTTTAAACCCTTGGACTTTAATTAGTCGGATCACTTAAAGCAATTTTTTGGAGTTTTGTACATGTGACCTACCTAGTAGCACAGAGTAATCAAACAAACAGTTGAAAAAGATAGCTTGTTCAATTACAAAATTCTCAATCTAAAATAAGGAGGTGGCTGAAATATAAAAACAAGAATACAACAATAAGATATAAACGTGGAACTGCTTTTGAGAGAGAAAAACTTGTTTAAACATCTTTGTGTTCCTTTAGTAAGGGTTACATTTGTTAATTTTAAAAAATATCTAAACTCACGTATTTTCTATATTTTATGTTTTCATCTACTTTGTGTAAATATTTAATTTATTGTTTCATACCAGTGATTATTGTAGTGCCCAGTAATTATTGAGTCCATTTAATAAAAATAATGTTGAAGTCAAATAAGTAGAATAGATGTTTTGTATCTGTCTCAAAAAATGATTTACGTTTTTAAAGATTTAAAGAAATTCTGAAAACCGTTTTTTATATAAGGTGACTTTTAAAAAATATGTGCCTATTTTGTTGCATTTTTCTTCTTAACCATCATGAAATATGACATCTTCACAGAATAACATAACTTAAATCATTATACTGTTTCTTTTTTGATGCATTTCAATTACTTGTACATGTGATTATTGAATACCACTTAAAAGTCAATAAAATAATGACTTTTTAATTATTTTACATGACAAACTTGTGTGTACACTTTTTATATATGTGTGTTGTTACCAGAGATTCACTGCTCCAGATTGATTTTTTTCAGAAAAAGACAAGAGGTGGAGGGAAAGAGACCACTGCACTGTAGCCTGCACTCGAATCTGACCCTCATACATGGCAAGACACACAACCACCCTTGTGAACTATTCTTCTAGCCTGCAGGCCACTGTTTTTCTCACCTAGCTTACAGAATCTTATTTCCTTACTAGAACACAGAAGGAATTGACAGCTTAGGATTTAAAGGGGCAGATGAGTTCCACTGTAACTCCCAGTGGCATTTGGGAGAAGCTCTGGTACACTATGGTTTCTCTCCCTCTGTGTAAGTGTGTCTGTCTAGGTGAAAAAGTGGCCCAGGAGTGGTGAAATTGTACACGTGTGAGTCCCCAGCTTCAGACCCCAATAGCAGAAGTGGGTTCTGAATGTTATGGTATGTCCTTTTCAGTTAACATGCTAATAAAAGATTATATTTATGGCATTGTTATTCATTTGCTAGACCTGTCTTAAGAAGGCATTTAAGGCTGCGTAGCTTAAGCAAATTTATTTTCTTGCTGATTGGAAGCCAGGAAGGTCAAGGTGAAAATAGAAGAAGAGTTGCTTTGTTTGTATGCTCAGTCTGCTTTCTCTCTGTCTCTCTCTCTCTCTCTCCCTCCCTCTCTTTGTTATGTTTTTTTTTCAATATCCCAAAAGTGCCTTCCATTTCAAACATCACTCTAAAATCCAAGTTGTTACTTTTGTGTTATACTGCTCAGAGGTTCTTAGGACCTTCTCCTCAACTTCAGTTAATGTGCTGGAACAGCTCCCAGTACTCAGGAACACTTATCTTAACAGATTACTGGTTTATCATAAAGTGATAAAACTAAGGAACAGCCAAACGGGAAAAAAGCATAAGGCTAGGAGTGGGGTATGGGGTGCGAAGCTTCCATGTCTTCTCCAGCCCAACACTCTCTCCAAATTGCTACTTGTTCACCAACCCAGAAGCTCTCTGAACATCATGTTGTTTGTTTGTTGAGGATTCATTCATTACATACGCAGGACTGATGAACTTACTGGTCACTTGTGACAACTGACTCAACCTCCAGTCTCTTTCCTCTTCCCTAGTTGGTTGAGGGGTGGAAAGTGGGCCTGAAAATTGCAAACTTTAACTTTATGGTTGGGTCTCCTGAACACCAGCCTCTCCTCCCCTCCCCCCAACTTTAGATGCTTTCCAAAAATAAAATCATCTGACCACTCACGTGGGACAATGCCTGCTTTGTGGTGCGTGAGACCCAGGTTCACCTCATGAGAGTACCAGAGGACTGGCGGGAGCTTTTCTGGTGTGGTATCTCTCTCTCTCAGTGTCCTGTTTCCCTCTTTATTAGGACAATACTGAGATTGGACTAGTTCCCATCCTCATGGCATCTATTAAACATAATAACTGTTGTAAAGGGCCTTTTTTTTTTTCAAATAAAATTTCATTCTGTGGTACATTTGAATTTTAAGCAACACTTTTTAGCCCTTAACAGTTATATTTGGGAGTCAGGCAGTAGCGCAGCCGGTAAAGCGCTCCTGGCGCAAAGCGCAAGGACCTGCGGAAAGATCCCTGTTGGAGCCCTCCTGCAGGGGACTCGCTTCACAGGCGGTGAAGCAGGTCTGCAGGTGTCTTTCTCTCCTCTGTCTTCCTCTCCTCTCTCCATTTTTCTCTGTCCTTATCCAGTAACGACGACATCTATAACAACAATAATAAATATAACAATAATAAAAACCAACAAGGACAACAAAAAGGGAAATAAATATAAAAAATAAAAAAATAAACTAGTTATATTCACGTTTCACGGCACTTTTGGTCCCTTTGTTTTCCTTTACCAGACCACTGCTCAGCTCTGGTTTATGGTGGTGTGGGGGGATCGAACCTGGGACTTTGGAGCCTCGGTCATGAGAGTTTTTGCATAACCGTTATGCTATCTACCCCCTTCACTACCCTTTCTTAATGTTCCCCTACAAAAAGACATTACAAAGTATTAGAGAAAATCAAATGTACAGGGGCTGGGTGGTGGTAATGGCACAGCTACATGACCATATGGCCTAGTACCCAAGTTCAAGCCTCCAGTCCCAACCCCTAGGGGAAAGGTTCATGAGTGGATAAGCAGTACTACAGATGTCTCTCTTCCTCTGCATCTCCCCTTTCCTAATTTCTCTCTATCCAAAATGATAATGGGGTGTGTGTGTGTGTGTGTGTGTGTGGTGGGGGGAAGCCACTAGAAGCAGGAGATTTATAGTGCAGGCACTGGACACCAGTAATAACCCTGGTGAAAATTAATCTGTAAATTATATTTTCTTCCTAGTCTCAGTGGCTTTGTTTGCTGGAGCTTGTGCATACCACCGTGGATGCCTAAAACAATAAAATAAGTCAGCTAACTAGCTGTTCACCTGAAGTAAAAATCAATGATTTCCTGGAACTACTTTGTTCTCTTTCTTAGCAAGAGAATTATTTTTTCCCCCTGAAATACAGTTTAAGGGCTTGCATTTTCTTGATGTCAGATTGTTGTACTACAAAGACTGTATTTACCTTTTTGACATATAAGCATCTATATCACTATAATCACCACCATGTAGCTGCAGGGTGTTTTGTGAGAAAAATCATTAAAAAATGTAATACAGGTGATAAGCGAAATCACTGACTCCACAGTAGAATTGCTAATGTAAAAATTTTGTTCCTGCCTAGTGGTGAATTCTTATTAATATATTTCATTCTTTTTAAATATGTATTTGTTTATTCCTTTTTGTTGTCCTTGTTGTCTTATTGTTGTAGTTATTATTGTTGTTATTGATGTTGTTGATAGGACAGAGAGAAATGGAGAGAGGAGGGGAAGACAGGGTGGGAGAGAAAGATAGACACCTGCAGACCTGCTTCATCGCCTGTGAAGCGACTCCCCTGCAGGTGGGGAGCCGGGGCTCGAACCTGGATCCATAAGCCGGTCCTTGCGCTTTGTGCCAAGTGCGCTTAACCCGCTGTGGTAAAGCCCGAGTCCCGTCAGCTGTTTCGTATCTGGTGTGCTATAGGATATTTCTAAGCGTTTCCACCCCTGAAATTCAATATGGAGCTTTGTTTATTTCTCAGATGCTATTGATGTGTGTGTTGGGGGGGGGGGATCCATTAACAGTTTCAATGTACACAGATGCTGATTCCACATTGAGCCAAGGGTTAAAAATAAAAATTAAGATGTAAAGGGAAGGGTAGAAGTTTTTATACATATGGAGACATTTCTGATCTTTAATGAATATATATGGTGTATATTATTTCTACTACCTTTTTTTAAAGCCTTTCATATGTCTACGTATTTTGTATAACAAATATAACTACCTTATTAGTTAATTAAATGCATCAATCATCCTGGACTAATTACATGCCTAAACATGCAACAAATTGCATTTATTTCAACACTTCACTCTGAAATGCTGTATTTTCTTTGGCACCAAATCTAATTTAATTCTTAGATTACTAGGAAACCAGTTGAAATAAATACATTCAGTTCAAAGCACAATGGTAATGAATTTTTTTTTAATGTCCTAAGACTTGAATGTTCAGCATACTTCTAATAACTGGTATTTCAAGCATAAAGTGTTTCAAATTGATATTCATTACATATCAGAAACCATAAACCGTATTCAACACTGGTTTTTCTCTGCTAATTTCTGGTAGCTGTTACAGAGGAACATTTAAGAGTGACTTTGCAAAAGCTATTTAAATAGTATTTAAATAAACTGCCCTTCTATGGGAACAGATGTAACACTCCCTGTCCTGTGAACCAGTTAACACTGAATCCTTTTAAAGATGGTGCATGAGGAGGACGACTGGTTTTCAGGAACCTGGTGTCTTAACGTCATGGTCTGATTGAAAATAACAGACAGAAGCAACTGAGATTTGAGCTTTTCTGTTTCCTACTTTCTGTGCTAAGGACTTGTGTATTTCACCTTTACTCATTTATGTCTGTACCTGAGTTTTTCCAGATGGGACAGACGTGGGAAATGTTTGGCAATTTCTTTTTCATCCTCTCCAACCATTTTCTCATGAGTTTTGAACATCTAACAGTTATATTTGGTAGATTAGTATATTGGCTTCTGAGAATATTTTCTTCTTTTTTTTTAAAAGCTTTAATGATTGGACAGAGCCAGCCAGAAATTGAGAGGGAAGGGGGACACAGAGAGGGACAGTGATGGAGAGACACCTGCAGCCCTCCTTCACTTGTGATGCTTTCCCCCAGCAGCTGGGGTCTGGGGGCTCAAACCTGGGTCTTTGCGCTTTGTAACACGTGCGCTAAACCAAGTGCGCCACCACCCGGCCCCACCGAGAACATTTTCAACTTGTCGCGAGACAAGGAACGGTGTCAGTGCCAAAGACTTCTTTCTTGTATAGAACCGCAGGCACACGGAGGGAGACAGACAGCGCCAATCATCTCCTTTTAAGGCCAGTCGGTCTCGAGAGGCGCGAACGAAGCCCCGAGGCCACGCCCCTGGGCGGGAACTTACGCCCACCGGCTTTCCAGAGCATTAACTTTCTTCTCGCGGGACCCAGGTTTCACTGGCGAGGTTTCGGTAGCGTACACAAAATAATATCTCGCGAGACACCGGACCGGAAAAAGAATGATGACAGCCAATTCCGGAAGTCAAGCTGCTCCTTTTGATTCTTGGGCGTGCAAGCGTGCCGGCGGTGTTTTCGCTGACTTCATGCGGGGAGATGTTGGCGCGGGTGAGGGCTGGGACCCGGCCGAGCGTTTCTCACTGAATCAGATCGGGTGGGATCACTCGGTGACCTGCGCATTTATTTGGGTTCACAGACAGAACCCCGGGAAGAATGCTTCAGTCCTTTGATGTGCTCGTGTTTTTAATTCCAAAACATCATCCCAGACGCCGTGTCTCTGCTGCAGTCCTTCCTGCAGACTTTAGTATCATTCCCTTCGTCGTAGAGTCCAAGTTTTAAATTTTTTTTTATTTGTAAAAAATTTGTCGGGACAAATTAAAAAAAAAAAGATAGGCGGAATGAATGATTTACAGTCAACAGTAAATGCAGCTGTTGGTATATTGCTCAGTTTTCTGCCAAACATACTGACAACCCCCTCCCAGGTCCTCCACCGCCGTGCACCTGGACCTGTAAGCAACCCCCCCCCCCAAACAAAAACAAAAGCAAACAAAAACCTTTATTTTGGTGCAATGCAATTCAAGCTCTGAGGCTGCCTTCTTTGTCACTCTCTTAGGAGTGTAGAATAGTGCCGGGTTCATCCGGGTGAACGACTAATTCTTAGGTGAATAAAGGAAACAGAATTGAAAAAGTTTCTAGAGGGAACCGTAGAGACTTTTAAATTTTTTTTTTTTAAATGATTTCAGGTTTACACCAGTTAGTTGCACAGCACAGCCATCCCGTGATTTTTATCCATCTTCGCCAAATTGTAACCTGTAAAATGGTCCGTTTAAAGGTTCTGTCTTTGATCTAGCTACCTTGCCTCACTTATGAGCAGTGTGATCTTTTGGAGAAACTTATGACTTCCTTTCCCTTCCTCCTTCCCTCTTGCTGCAGCCATTGTCTCCCTGATGGACTGGTTCTTTTGTTGTTGTCCTCTTTTGTTTTGTTTTGTTTTGTTTTTTCTCTCCAGATAGTGAGTGAGAAAGACAGACATTACAGCACCAATGCACAGCAGGTGAGGCTTCCCCTTGTGCATGGTGCTTCTAGGAGGTGGCTGACTCCTCAAACCCAGGACCCGAATTTATAAGTGGCTTTTGCGAGGCCTGCGGCATAACCGGCAAAGCTGAGCGAAAATGTCTGTGTTTATGCCGCAGCATCTATCTCCAATTCCCTGGAGAAACCTTTGAAAGGAAAGCAGAGATATGCAGATAAAAAGTAAACATACTCAGAATGCGGTATGTGTATAGTACTGGTCCCGTTACACTAAGCGGTAATTATATATATATATGGTATTCGTATTTTAAGCAAAGATAATGTTGAAGTTCAATGAATTTGTCATAATAGTGTGTTTCAGTAATTTTTTTTTTCTTCTTAGCTGAAAGCAAAATCTGAAGGGAAGCTTACGAAACAGATTTGCAAAGTTGTGTTAGATCATTTTGAAAAACAATATTCCAAAGAACTTGGAGATGCCTGGAATACAGTAAGGTTAGTGAAATTCCTTTTTTTTTTTTTTTTTTTTTTTTTGTTACTTTGCGGAAAAACAAGTGGAAGAACAAATTTAGGGGGAAATAAGTTGAATCATAAGAAGAAAGGGTGGTCCGGGAGGTGGCGCAGTGGTAAAGCTTTGGACTTTCAAACATGAGGTCCCAAGTTCGATCCCCGGTAGCACCTGTGCCAGAGTGATGTCTGGTTCTTTCTCTCTCCTCCTATCTTTCTCATAAATAAATAAAATCTTAAAAAAGAAGAAGATAAAAAGGGAGCAAGAACACTTGAGCCATTTCCTTGTGCGGTTACATTGATCCTTGAAAGAGGAGTGCCCACCACTTTGACAAAAATACTCTTAGTAGGGAGTAGGGTGGTAGCCCAGCGGGTTAAGCGCATGTGGAGTAAAGCTCAAGGACCAGCGTAAGGTTCCGGGTTTGAGCCCTGGACTCCCCACCTGCAGGGGAGTCGCTTCACAAGCGGTGAAGCAGGTTTGCAGGTGTTCTACCTTTCTGTCCCCCTCTCTGTCTTCCCTTCCTCTCTCTATTTCTCTCTGTCCTATCCATCAACAACGACATCAATAATAACTACAACAATAAAACAACAAGGCCAACAAAAGGAAATAAAAAAATTAAAAAATACTCTTAGTAGAAAAACTTTTGACAATAGTAGACTAGATTCTGAAATTCAGAAGACAAAGCAGCTGATCCTTCAATACTCTGCTTTATCATAAACCATTCAGTAATACATCTTCCTGTTGTCTGTGCCTATGTATGTATTTCACACCTATACACACAACTTCTTTAGTTGTAGGAAACAAATATTTAATGCCTGAGTAAATAAAAGAAGCTTGATTTAGAGTTGCTGTGAGTATTACCTTCGTTCATAATGTGACTGATACAGCATACCCCACCTTGTGGAATTCCAAGACTAAGAGTCTCCATGTCTAGTCTGCTTGCACGTTCTTGGACGAGGAGGGGTATCATTGAAACCATATGAATTTATAAACCTTTAAGTCTCAACTAATTCCACATTCGGTTAGAAACTGATAAGAGTTGCTTGTCTTATCCAACAGCCGAAAGAAGCCAGGTCTTGATGAATTCGAAGTAAACATTTTAGGCTTGGGGGAATACAAAAGGTCTCTGTGTGTGTGCTGCTCAAGTTTGGGCCAAAAGCCTAATGCAGTACATCTTGCTGAGGGCGGAAAAATAAGTCCATGACTATAGACAGTATCTGGAACTTGCTCATGTGGTTCTTATAGTCTCTTGGATCAACTTAAGAACCTTTCCTTTAGGAAGGCCAGCTCCAAGCTTTATTTATTTGTTTCAGAGATAGGCAGAGAGCAGGAGAACAAAATCAAAGTCTTGAAGCTTCTTTTAATTCAGTGGTGACCAGGCTCATACGTTGGCCACACTTTTAGCAGAGAAGTGTGATACCCAAATGAGATATTGTGCAGGACCAGTTTTTTAAGCATTTTTAAAATAGATAGTAGTAGTTTGGTTAATAAGGTAAGGTGGAGCTGAAATGATTTTAGGACTAAATAAGGTGTGTTGGAAACCTGCAAATACTGTCATATGAAAATGTAGGTTAGGGGGCTGGGCAGTTAACACATCTGGTAGAGGCACACGTTATAATGTGCAAGGACTGAGGTTCAAGCCCCTAGGTCCCACTTGCAGGGGGAAAACTTCATGAGTGGGGAGTCCATGCTGCAGGTGTCTCTTATCTCCCTTTTCTCTCTCCATTTCTGTCTTTCTCGATCCAAAATAAATATATTTTTAATGTAGCTTATAGCTAGGGTTTTTATTTCAAGCCATAAATTTGAAAATGAGTGTCTTCTGAAAAAAAAGAGAGAGAAAAGAATGAATATATTTATATGCACAGTAAATTCATGAGGCTTACAGTATGCAGATGTAAGAACAGAATATTCAAGTAGCCATACACCTATCGCAGGCTTTTTATGTGTGAAGCAGTACTTTCATGCGATCTTCAGAGCAAACCTATTAGATTTGTTTCACAGTTTTCATTTGAAGAGACTGCATAGATTGTCAGTAACTTGCCCAAGTTCACTCAGCTAAGTGGCTGTGCTGGGATTTGTGCCCTGGCATTCTGGCTCACGAAATCCCACTGCTCATCTCCATTCTATCTGCCTCTAATACAAGGGATATAATTAGGTATATTGGGTGATTTTCCAAAAAGGTTTCAAGAGGCCTATTGTCTTTCTACTTAGTATAGCTTGACTACGCATACCCAATAATGAGGTTTTTGGTTTTTTTTTTTTCTATTTAATGTGCTGAGACAGATTTATAAATTATTATTTGACCCTAAAAAAAAAAAAGAGCGGTGAACCTCAAATCCATCTAATTAACCTGTACCTTCTGCTTCATCTACCTTTTTGTTGAGTTTTCATGGTAATTTAAATTTTGCATAAGCATGTGCTAAATTTGCAGTAGGCAAAATCAAGTCTTTTTCAGCTTAGAAAATAATCGGAGCACAGAAACTGTCATGGGGAAATAGAACATAAGTTTTTTTGGTTTTTAACTGTTTGTACACAAAACATAATCTGATTGCATAGTCTTTGCCTACCTAGAAAGTGTGTGAGTGTGGGTGTCTGTGTGTGAGACAGAAAGAGAGAGAGAGAGAGAGAGAGACTTCTTTGGAAGAGACTGCTCAGTGTCAACTTGTCAGACAGGGAAAGATCCTATGGCACTTAGGCATCCCCCGTCCCTGTGGGAGTGGGGCTCTAATCTGGCACTTTGACAGGTGAGCTGTCTTGGTAGTTCTAATTCAGTAATTGGTTTCCTTTACTAGTGGGAAAGATTGAATATTTATCTTAATTTTACTACTGTAATTTTTCATGCTAATCACCCTGTGAGCAGCCCTTTGAAGAGGTGCCCTTTATCCTGGTTCAGAGTTTTCTCTTCCTGTTGCCTCCATGCTTTATATCCAGTGACTCTGTTTGGCACAACACTGAACTTCCTCAAAGTGCTAACACCTCAAGCTCTACAGCCTTCCAAAGCACAGCTCCCACAACCTCAGTCTTTTTCATTGACCTGAAGAAGAATGTGAAACAGAGAAATCCAGTGGGCAGTAAGCTTCTCTGTGTGACTGGACTCCAATAAGCATAGACTCCAAGGCTTCCCTGATGAGCTTCCCTGGTTGCCTGTACTCTCCTTTGTAAAAACACATCTTTTCAGAGAGGTTTTCCTGGTCCATGATTCCACTGAAGAGGAAAAGTGAAGGCTTCATACTTTAAAATTACCTTTACTTTGTACCTGGTTTTTAACCTAATTCCTTTTGCTGGAAAATATTGAAACTAATTTTCTATTAAGTGTAGCAATTTTAGTGTATCCTATATATTATGTTTGTGCTAAAGACTCTAAAAAACAGACGCATTATTTTATTGTATTTTTCTAATATTTGATAGGATAGAAAGAAACTGAGAGGGCAGGTGGCATATGAAAGGATACAGACAGGGAGATACTGACAGCAGTGCTTCACTGCTTGTGAAGCTTGCCCCCTGCAGGTAGGGCCCAGGGGGTTTGAACCCTGGTCCTTGTGCATTGTAATGTGTGCACAAAACCAAATGTGCCACTGCTTAGTCTCCCTCAATTTGCTTTAACATTTTTATTATGTTACTATTATTAATAAATTCTCCATTAAGTTATACTGTTGCCAAATCCTACTTTTTAGTGTACTGCATTTTGTTGATAACAGCTGTTGTAATTTTCTCAAGATTGAACTGTCATAATTTACTAACTTGCTCATCTGACAAGGGATGGTACTAAATGATCAATAATTTAAGGCTTGGTCAAATAGGAAGCCAGTGGGTGGTGCAACTGGAAGTGTCTGACCTGTGAGCATAAGGTCTCGAGTGCTATCTCCATTACATGTGCCAGGGTGATGTTCTGGCTTTCTTACTCACTCCGTCTTATTAAAAATAAAGTCTTAAAAGCAATTTGGGCAGATAAGTCACTGATTCACAACTTAGTCAGTGTATATATATTCTGCAAAGCATTGAAGATTCAAAGGTGGATTTTAAATATACTGCCTTCAACCTATGAAAGAGAGGAATAACCTGAAATCTTTATTGACTTGAAGAATGTGCTCACTTTGAAGAACAACAACAACAAAATAGTGTTGGCATGTCTGTAAATCTATGTGTGCATGTAGAATTCTATATTTTTTAGTTTGAAGATTTCTCAGTAATCCATAGTTCACACAGAGAAGAGAACAAATGTATATAACTAAATTGTGTTACCAGAATCTGGGAAGGAGGTGAAGTACAGGGCATTGTAGAGTAGATGAGGAATAAATGAATGAACTTATTTCTGGATTTGTCTTTTGCCCCTATGTTGGCTACACACACTCTTTCTTTTCTTATATACTGTATTTATTTGTTGGGTAGAGACAGACATCAAGAGAGAAGGGGGAGGGAGAGAGAGAGAGAGAGAGAGAGAGAGAGAAAGACACCTGCTGCACTGTTCTGCCACTCATAAAGTTTTCCTGCTGCAGATGGGGACATGGGGTTTGAATCTGGGTCCTTTCACTTCATAACACATGCACTCAACCTAATCCACGTAATGAGTGCCACCTCAGCATGCTTCACTTCACACTGTGTCCAGAGCACTTTCTTATATGTCTGTTGGCCCTCTAGATCTCTTTCGGTGAAAATTCTGTTCTTGCACTACTTTTTTTTTTCTGATCACTTTTTTTTTTTAAATTATTTATAAAATGGAAATATTGACAAGACCACAGGATAAGAGGGTGGTGCAGTCACACACAATTCCCACCACCAGAGCCCCATATCCCATTCCTCCCTTAAAAGCTTTCCTAGTCTTTATCTCTCTGGGAGTATGGATCGACCTGGTGGTTGTTGTGTCACTTTATTCCCCCCCCCCTTCTTCTTTGATAGAAGGTGAGAGACAGAGTGAGAGATATAAAGATGCCTTCTGCCACTCGTGAAGCTTCACCCTACAGGTGGTGACCTCCGTTTTATTTATCCAGTGACAGAGTGAAGCCAGAGAGGTCTCCAGCCTGTGCCTGGTCAAGGACTGAACTAGCACTTCACACATGAAAGTCCTGCACCCCTCCACGTAGCCATTTCCACAACAGCGGTTATTCACTCCATCACCTGTAGATTACATTTGTCTCCATCCTTAGTGCTTTTATGCCGGGCTAAGTTTCAAAGCCAGGTTGCCATGAGTAGAAGGCTTGTGCTTTCTGCTCTGAGTCTGCTCCTCAGCCTCTAAATCATGACCATTATTTTTGTTCCTACATGACTGAAAGCCGTGGATAGGTTTTCTTACTCCTTTGGGAGGGTAGTATCAGGATGGGCTGACTAAGATTTCCTTCTGGGGTTCATTTTAAAGCAGGGTTCCCCATGTGTGGTCTTCCCCATGTGTGGAGTATCATCAAAGGGTTTCTAGAAATGTAGATTCTTAGGCTTCACCTTGTATCTACTGAACCAGAAAATCTGGGAGTATGGCCAAGCAGTCTTTATAGGCACTTGATGTATACCGAAGTTTGCAAAGCACGTCCTTAAAGAAAGAGGCTGGCATCCTTCAGAACGGTGGAAACAGATGCACTGTCATAGTAGCAGGCGGTAAGGAGAAAATAGTTTCACATATTAGCCCCCAATTGAAATTCACGAGGCACACTTAGGGTTGCAGGTGTTACATTTCAATCCAACCATTTCTCACACAGGCAACTCCAGGGTGTGTAGCAGCTGGAATTTGTTTAATTGACTATGGTTAATGAGGCTTCCAAATAACTCAACTAGAAAGGTCAGTTAGTAAATAAAATAAATTAAATAGTTCCTGCTGTATCATCTGTCAGCTGGAGTGAGTTTCTGATTGTCAAGAGATCTAACTGTTGGACCGAATAAAGAATGAGAAAGGTAAATCTGCTAGCCAAGGGGAAGATTGCTCCATAAATCCATAAGTGATTTTTAAGACATACTTGGCTTTGTATTATCTCAGCTGTGGATTGCCTCATTAACTCTCTTACTGTAGGGCTCACTGTAGTTAGTTTTCCTTGCTTTTATTTTTATGAGAGGGAAACTAATACATACTCTCTTAAATACCCTTTGTTGATAGTACTTTTCCCTCTAATAGTAATAGTCTCTGATTGTAAATTTTTTTAAATATATATTTTTAATTTTTTTATATTTATTTATTTCCCCTTTTGTTGCCCCTGTTTTTTATTGTTGTTGTAGTTATTATTATTGTTGTTATTGATGTCATTGTTGTTGGATAGGACAGAGAGAAATAGAGAGAGGAGGGGAAGACGGGGGGGGGGGGATAAAGATAGACACCTGCAGACAGACTTCACCGCTTGTGAAGCGACTCCCCTGCAGGTGGGGAGTCGGGATCTTTACGCTGGTCCTTGCGCTTCAAGCCATGTACGCTTAACCCGCTGTGCTACTGCCTGGCTCCCAAAATATCAAAGTTTTAAGTAAAGTCAGGATTGCAGCAGTGTTGGCTTGAGACGTAAGGCAAAGGAGGAGTCGGCAGTATTGGCATTAAGTGTAGAACGAGGACCACATCCACCTGATTAGGGATAGAGAATTGTATTGGTGCTTATAATACTAATATTAATATTCCTTCTCATTTTTCTACTTATAGGGATATACTAACATCTCCACCATGCTGGCAGTATGCTGTCCTCCTTAACCGATTCAACTATTCTTTGGAACTGGAAAAGGATTTACGTTTGAAAGGCTATCACACACTCTTTCAAGGATCTTTGCCCTATTATCCTAAATCAATGAAATGCTATCTTAGCAGAACTTCTGAACGAATGCCTTCAGAAAGACATCAAGATGGGAACTTGAAAAAATACTATCTCCTGAATGCTGCCTCTTTGCTCCCAGTCCTAGCTCTGGAATTACAAGATGGGGAAAAGATCCTGGATATGTGTGCTGCTCCTGGAGGCAAATCCCTAGCTCTGCTGCAGTGTGCTTACCCAGGTAGTGCGTTCTGACTTTAGTTTTGGCAACCTCATGTTATAAGATACCAATAGAGAGAAATGTCAAACTGAGTTTGTAGACTTTGAAAAACCATGAGAGTGTGAAGAATGGAATTTTTTAAAACTTGTTTTTAATTGGTGGGGTTACTGCATTGCAGTGTATTCAAAGGAGGTCTCGAAACTTTACATCAGGCTCAACCTGACGCTGTTGACTGGCTACGAAAGAAGGGCAAACGCTAGAAGAAGAAGTGTATTCATTGTCCACGTGCATGTAATTTCATTATGCACCCGAGCAACCCCCACAGTTCTCTGCCACAGCCCCCTAGCCACTCCCTTCCTGCCCCAGAATTCCTTGTTTGCATGAAATAAGCCATGCCCAGTTCACGTTTCACTTCTTCCCCGGTCCCACTTCTAAGTGAGATGATTCGGTGTCCGTCCTTCTCTTGTTGACTTATCTCACTTAACAAGATGTCTTCCAGTTTCATCCAAGATGATGCAAAGGAGACAACTTCATGATTTTTAACAGCTGAATGGTAGAATGGAGTTTTTTTTAATCAGACAAAAATCAATGTGAAGAACACCTTGTTTCCACAAACTTTTTCAATCCTAAAAGATATTGGGAAACAATTTTAAAGTTTAAAAACAAAACTAAAACATTTTGTGAACACAAATATGCCAGGTTGTATTAACTCTAATAAGCCAGTAATAAAGGTTTCCAAATTTTTCTTTACATTTACACTTTTTTTTATTGTTATCCCTATGACACCTCTGTGTAACAAAAAACCATATATTTAATAAAAAATTTAAATAATTTTTATTTATTTTATTTTGATGAGGGAGAGTTACAGAGAGAAAGACACCAAGAGACAGTCCAGAGCACTGCTCAGCTCTGGTTTTTGGTGGTGCTGGGGATTGAACCTGGGACTTTAGACCCTCAGGCATGAGAGTCTTTTGCATAACCATTATTATCTTTACCTAGTCCTCAAATTTCCTTGTACTGTGAAATTCTAAAGCAGTTTTGTTGAGTAGAAATATAATCCGCAGCCTGGGAGGTGACTTAGGACTTACATGCACAGGACGCAGGATCCCTGGCATCCCATATGCCAGAGCAGCAGCAGTAGTATTCACTCTCATCCTTTCTCTCCCTTTCTCCTCCACCCTCTCCCCCCCCCCATCCTCTTTCTCTGTCTCACACACACTCTCTTTTAATATAAAGTAAGTAAATAAATACATCTTTTTAAAAATTGTGTTCATGTAGGGGCCAGGTGGTGGCTCACGTGGCTGAGCACACATGCTACGCTGTGCAAGGTCCCGGGTTTGATCCCCTGGTCCCCACCTGCAGGGGAAAGCTTTGCAAGTGGTGAAGCAGTGCTACAGGTGTCTCTCTGTCTGTCTCCTCTCTACCTCTCCCTTCCTTCTAGATTTCTGGCTATCTCTATCAAATAAATAAAGAAAATAATTTAAAAAATTACATTCATCTATTTTGTATAGAAACAAATTGAGAGGGAAAGGGGAGATAGAAAGGGAGAGAGGAGAGAGAGCTGCAGCATTACTTCACCTCTTGTGAAACTTCCCTCCCGTAGATGGGGACCTGGGACTTGAACTGGGATCCTCGTGCATTGTAACGTGTGCTCTACGGAATATGTCTCAGGCCTGTAAATAATATATCTTTTCTTACAAAATAGAAATAAAATGCAAATTACATATATATATATTCCTCCCTCCCAGCTCTGGGGCCTCACACATGTGCATTAACCCTGCTCCTGGGCTAAATTTTTTTCATCTTCTTTGAAGTGGGAGACAGCAGTGTTGAGTCATCGTTCACAGAGCTTTCCGTAGTGCTGGGGTGCTTCTATATACTGCCATAGCTTAACACAGGCCTTGAGTATAAGGTGCAGTCTGCCGAGTGAATTATCTCCTAGCCCAGGTGTAGTTAAATTTAATGAGTTAATTGAGATTGGGGTCAGGGGGAGCGAGTTCTGAGCCCTCACACATGTGCAGTATCAACACTCCTAGTCCAACAGTTTTTTTTTAAAAAATGTCAGAGTAAGAGAAATACCGAGGTACCATAGCAGCTGAGCCTCCTCAGGTGCTTAGGGTATCCTCATGTGGTATAGGGGCTCATACTTGGGCTGCACACATGGCACAACACATGCCCTCTGGACAAGCTATCTTCCTTAACACCGATTTAAACCTTTTCACTAGTAGCATTAAAAAAAAATTAAATTAAAACACATAAGATTAGGTCTGATAATATATTCAAGCTTAAGATATTGAAAATATTTTAATATTTAAATAGAAGTTGTTAGTGAGATATTTTACGTTCTTGTTTTCTAAAGTCTTCAAAGTTGGTATTTTACATTTATAACATAATTCAGTTTGCATAATGACATTTAAGTGCTTTTAGCCACATGTGGCACATAGAGTATTAAGATAATATAACTCAAAAAAGATTTGGAAAGTTCTTTCATAAATGAGTAGGCCAGAATTGAAAAAAAATGATAACTTTATTTTTATTTATTTTAAATGCTTTCTTTTTAATTTTTTTATATTATCTTTATTTATTTATTGGATAGAAACAGCCAGAAATTGAGACGGGAGGAGGAGATAGAGAGGGAGAGAGACAGAGAGACACCTGCACCCCTGCTTCACCACTCATGAAGCTTTCACCCTGCAGGTGGGGACCAGGGGCTGGAACCCGGGGTCCTTCTGCACTGTATTATGTGCGCTCAACCAGGTGTGCCTCCACCTGGCCCTGATAACTTTGTTTATAAAAACAAATAGCAGTCTGGATTTGGCCCATGGGTTGCTGCTGAACTCTGCTGTGATTGTGCGATTTATTTGGGATGACCAGGACACTTCAGCCAGGGGAGATGGAAGCAGGGTTTTTAGCACCAAGTGCTGTGTCCCATTCACTGCACAGCCAGGTTGCAGTAAGCTCCTGTAAGTGTAAGCTCAGGTGCCATCAAGAGCGTCAAGCCCCAATGATAACAGTGGTCAGGGCACACTGGATGCTTTGTTCTATGTGCTTTCTTCTTGTTTTGATGAGTTGTTCTTTTTAATGTCTTATTATTACCCATTAACAGCTCCTCAAATTGGTAATTAATACCCTACAATTACTGATACTCTAAAGACAAAGGAATTAGCTGAAATGCAAATGAAACAGAATAGGCAATATAAATGAACAAGTGAGCACAGTTAATCAGTGCTTAAAGACGAGTTGCTTTTAGCCAAGTTTTGCCATTTTCGGAAATGGAAATGGAACCTTAATGGTAGCAAATATTACAGGTTTTCAAATGAAATTGGAAGTTTGCATCATGCAGATTCTAATAACTATTAATTTTTAATCATCTTTATTGCGAGCTTGGTGGTATACAGTACAGTTGTTGGGTCTAATTTCTCATCTCCCTGTAACAGCTGTCTGTAAAGCACGCTCATCCCCCACCCCCACCATCATGCACCAGGACCCTGAAACTCTCCCCCCCCCCTTTTCCTTCCCTGAAGTCACATCAGGCTGTAATACTGCTCACCAAGTTCAAGTTTCACTTTGTGTTTTCCCTTTCTTCCCTTGTTTAAGTTCCACCCGTAAGTGATATCAACCAGTATTTGTCCTTCTCTTTTTGGCCTATCTCACTTAACATGATTCCTTCAAGTTCTACCCAAGGTGAGGCAAAGGAGATGGCTTCATTATTTTTAACAGCTGAGTAGTGATCCACTGTGCATATAAACTATAACTTTCCTCGCCACTCACTTGTTGTTGTGCGTCAGTATCCATTCTGTCTTTTGCTCATTTGATGGTTTTGTTTTTATAAAAATCAAATGTTACTGCTCACTTAGATGAGATGATGAAAAATATAGGAATTGTATTAGAGCAGGGTTACTAGTTTTTAAACTCGAGTATAATCTCAGCTAGCATAGATATCTTTCATCAAGTTTTATTGCGATGATATTCCCCATTGAAGTGAACTAATTTTTTTTTTTCAAGAGAACCGTGGATCCAGTTGTATTAGACATTAATACGAGCATATCAATTGTAGAGTTAGAGGAAAACATACTTTCTCTTTTAGAATTGTGGTTAAAACTCTGAAGCTTGCTGTATTTTCATGTAAGAAATCACAACAAAAAGATTATTTTGTAAGATTGTTTTTTTTTTTTTGTAATTTGAGCTGAAATTTTATGGAATTGTGTTGTAAAAAGTGTTTGCATTTTCCTTCTGCATTTAAAAAATCATTATTTTAATTTCGGCTGTTCAATTCTGAACATATAATTTTAGTTTTGTGAAAGATAGAGAAATTTCAGACTTGGGTGTCATTTGGAAGAAATGGCGTATTCTAAATTATCTTCATTAGTAGAAGATAAATATTTTACACGATTATGGTAGAGAAGGAGATCTGAAGACTCCAAAGGCAAAATGATCTATTCTAAGAATTTGAAGTGGAGAAGAATCTTAACTAGTCCTATGTCAAGGTCAGTGCACTACAGGCAGTGTTCCAAGTCGCTTTTCATCTTAAGTGGGACTAATGATAATGGTTTGCTAAGAAGTACAGATGTCTTCATGCTGATGCTCAAAGCCCAAATTAGGTTAGCTACAGTGCTTGAATTTGTAATGCAGACGCAATGCTAATCTGAGCTTTTTACAGGCGAAACTTAAAATGATGACTACACTAAATGTGCATTTACACACTAAAATTCATTAGATCAGTACTAGTCTATCCTGAGCCAAGAGCTTTGAGGGATAAAATAGTTCATGCTTTAGGGTGATTAAAAAAAATTAGTCTACTTCTCTGTTGCTTCAGTTTCTCTTGCATGTTAACACAATGATGAATTACTTACTGCTTTTTGTTGTTGCTGTTTTACTGTCAGCCCAGCCCATCATTTGTGATGTCCTGATCCTGACCCAAAAAAGCAAGCATTTCTGGTTCTTGACGGGGAAGCATTTACATACTAAGACGGACCCAATGGCTTAATCACCTTTCTCTCTGAAAGCCTACATCCATCCTTTCAGACCTGAACTTTTCCTTGCTTTTGAGCAAAGCAATTGTTGACATCTAGTTAGCCATTACTACTGGAGAAGATTATAAAGAATCCTTTCTTTGTTGAGTAGCTTTTGCTTTACTGACTACATCCTCATACCTCTCAGCCTTTTGCAGACCCTCCAGATACCACATTGCATCCTCTAGTTATGCTAAAATTTTTTTTTCACCTGTCAGGTTTTCTCTCAGGAATCAACTTGCCTAGAAATTTCTCCCAGAACTCCTTTTATTAGCTGCAGCTTCATGGTAGTAATTAAAATAATAGCCATCTTGGAACACTTCGGCCAAAGTGTTTGTAGTATCCGTCTTTGTGAAGACTCAGAAATAGAATGTCTGACACTTTTGTCCATGATCTGATTTAACCT